>NC_069499.1:1491344336-1491444336 GCF_027579735.1 Bombina bombina | reverse complement strand
TAGTAAACCCCATTTCTCCAACATAGGTGTGTCCGGTCCACGGCGTCATCCTTACTTGTGGGATATTCTCTTCCCCAACAGGAAATGGCAAAGAGCCCAGCAAAGCTGGTCACATGATCCCTCCTAGGCTCCGCCTTCCCCAGTCATTCTCTTTGCCGTTGTACAGGCAACATCTCCACGGAGATGGCTTAGAGTTTTTTGGTGTTTAACTGTAGTTTTTATTATTCAATCAAGAGTTTGTTATTTTAAAATAGTGCTGGTATGTACTATTTACTCTGAAACAGAAAAGAGATGAAGATTTCTGTTTGTAAGAGGAAAATGATTTTAGCAACCGTTACTAAAATCGATGGCTGTTTCCACACAGGACTGTTGAGAGGAATTAACTTCAGTTGGGGGAAACAGTGAGCAGACTTTTGCTGCTTGAGGTATGACACATTTCTAACAAGACGATGTAATGCTGGAAGCTGTCATTTTCCCTATGGGATCCGGTAAGCCATTTTTATTACATAAGAAGAAAAAAAGGGCTTCACAAGGGCTTTTAAGACTGTAGACATTTTCTGGGCTAAAACGATTGATATATAAGCATATTTTATACTTCATAGCTTTGAGGAATTATTTTATTCTTGGGAATTATATAAAATAACCGGCAGGCACTGTATTGGACATCTTATTCTTTAGGGGCTTTCCCTAATCATAGGCAGAGCCTCATTTTCGCGCCTCTATTGCGCACTTGTTTTTGGGAAGCATGACATGCAGATGCATGTGTGAGGAGCTCTGATACATAGAAAAGACTTTCTGAAGGCGTCATTTGGTATCGTATTCCCCTTTGGGCTTGGTTGGGTCTCAGCAAAGCAGATACCAGGGACTGTAAAGGGGTTAAATATAAAAACGGCTCCGGTTCCGTTATTTTAAGAGTTAAAGCTTTCAAATTTGGTGTGCAATACTTTTAAGGCTTTAAGAAACTGTGGTGAAATTTTGGTGAATTTTGAACAATTCCTTCATACTTTTTCACATTTGCAGTAATAAAGTGTGTTCAGTTTAAAATTTAAAGTGACAGTAACGGTTTTATTTTAAAACGTTTTTTGTACTTTGTTATCAAGTTTATGCCTGTTTAACATGTCTGAACTACCAGATAGACTGTGTTCTGTATGTGGGGAAGCCAAGGTTCCTTCTCATTTAAATAGATGTGATTTATGTGACACAAAATTTAGAGAAAATGATGCCCAAGATGATTCCTCAAGTGAGGGGAGTAAGCATGGTACTGCATCATCCCCTCCTTCGTCTACACCAGTCTTGCCCACACAGGAGGCCCCTAGTACATCTAGTGCGCCAATACTCCTTACTATGCAACAATTAACGGCTGTAATGGATAATTCTATCAAAAACATTTTAGCCAAAATGCCCACTTATCAGCGAAAGCGCGACTGCTCTGTTTTAGAAAATACTGAAGAGCATGAGGACGCTGATGATATTAGTTCTGAAGTGCCCCTACACCAGTCTGAGGGGGCCAGGGAGGTTTTGTCTGAGGGAGAAATTTCAGATTCAGGGAAAATTTCTCAACAAGCTGAACCTGATGTGATTACATTTAAATTTAAATTGGAACATCTCCGCGCCCTGCTTAAGGAGGTGTTATCTACTCTGGATGATTGTGAGAATTTGGTCATTCCAGAGAAATTATGTAAAATGGACAAGTTCCTAGAGGTCCCGGGGCCCCCCGAAGCTTTTCCTATACCCAAGCGGGTGGCGGACATTGTAAATAAAGAATGGGAAAGGCCCGGCATACCTTTCGTCCCTCCCCCTATATTTAAGAAATTGTTTCCTATGGTCGACCCCAGAAAGGACTTATGGCAGACAGTCCCCAACGTCGAGGGGGCGGTTTCTACTCTAAACAAACGCACCACTATACCCATAGAAGATAGTTGTGCTTTCAAAGATCCTATGGATAAAAAATTAGAGGGTTTGCTTAAAAAGATGTTTGTTCAGCAAGGTTACCTTCTACAACCAATTTCATGCATTGTTCCTGTCACTACAGCAGCGTGTTTCTGGTTCGATGAACTAGAAAAGGCGCTCAATAAAGATTCTTCTTATGAGGAGATTTTGGACAGAATTCATGCTCTCAAATTGGCTAACTCTTTCACCCTAGACGCCACTTTGCAATTGGCTAGATTAGCGGCGAAAAATTCTGGGTTTGCTATTGTGGCGCGCAGAGCGCTTTGGCTAAAATCTTGGTCAGCGGATGCGTCTTCCAAGAACAAATTGCTTAACATTCCTTTCAAGGGGAAAACGCTGTTTGGCCCTGACTTGAGAGAGATTATTTCTGATATCACTGGGGGCAAGGGCCACACCCTTCCTCAGGATAGGTCTTTCAAGGCCAAAAATAAACCTAATTTTCGTCCCTTTCGCAGAAACGGACCAGCCCCAAGTGCTACGTCCTCTAAGCAAGAGGGTAATACTTCTCAAGCCAAGCCAGCCTGGAGGCCAATGCAAGGCTGGAACAAAGGTAAGCAGGCCAAGAAACCTGCCACTGCTACCAAGACAGCATGAGATGTTGGCCCCCGATCCGGGACCGGATCTGGTGGGGGGCAGACTCTCTCTCTTCGCTCAGGCTTGGGCAAGAGATGTTCTGGATCCTTGGGCGCTAGAAATAGTCTCCCAAGGTTATCTTCTGGAATTCAAGGGGCTTCCCCCAAGGGGGAGGTTCCACAGGTCTCAATTGTCTTCAGACCACATAAAAAAACAGGCATTCTTACATTGTGTAGAAGACCTGTTAAAAATGGGAGTGATTCATCCTGTTCCATTAGGAGAACAAGGGATGGGGTTCTACTCCAATCTGTTCGTAGTTCCCAAAAAAGAGGGAACATTCAGACCAATCTTAGATCTCAAGATCCTAAACAAGTTTCTCAAGGTTCCATCGTTCAAAATGGAAACCATTCGAACAATTCTTCCTTCCATCCAGGAAGGTCAATTCATGACCACGGTGGATTTAAAGGATGCGTATCTACATATTCCTATCCACAAGGAACATCATCGGTTCCTAAGGTTCGCATTTCTGGACAAGCATTACCAGTTTGTGGCACTTCCGTTCGGATTAGCCACTGCTCCAAGAATTTTCACAAAGGTACTAGGGTCCCTTCTAGCGGTGCTAAGACCAAGGGGCATTGCAGTAGTACCTCACTTGGACGACATACTGATTCAAGCGTCGTCCCTTCCACAAGCAAAGGCTCACACGGACATTGTCCTGGCCTTTCTCAGATCTCACGGGTGGAAAGTGAACGTAGAAAAAAGTTCTCTATCTCCATCAACAAGGGTTCCCTTCTTGGGAACAGTAATAGACTCCTTAGAAATGAGGATCTTTCTGACAGAGGCCAGAAAATCAAAACTTCTAAACTCTTGTCAAATACTTAATTCTGTTCCTCTTCCTTCCATAGCGCAGTGCATGGAAGTAATAGGTTTGATGGTAGCGGCAATGGACATAGTTCCTTTTGCGCGAATTCATCTAAGACCATTACAACTGTGCATGCTCAGTCAGTGGAATGGGGATTATACAGACTTGTCTCCGACGATACAAGTAGATCAGAGGACCAGAGATTCACTCCGTTGGTGGCTGTCCCTGGACAACCTGTCACAGGGGATGAGCTTCCGCAGACCAGAGTGGGTCATTGTCACGACCGACGCCAGTCTGGTGGGCTGGGGCGCGGTCTGGGGATCCCTGAAAGCTCAGGGTCTTTGGTCTCGGGAAGAATCTCTTCTCCCGATAAATATTCTGGAACTGAGAGCGATATTCAATGCTCTCAAGGCTTGGCCTCAGCTAGCAAGGGCCAAATTCATACGGTTTCAATCAGACAACATGACGACTGTTGCGTACATCAACCATCAGGGGGGAACAAGGAGTTCCCTGGCGATGGAAGAAGTGACCAAAATCATTCAATGGGCGGAGGCTCACTCCTGCCACTTGTCTGCAATCCACATCCCAGGAGTGGAAAATTGGGAAGCGGATTTTCTGAGTCGTCAGACATTTCATCCGGGGGAGTGGGAACTCCATCCGGAAATCTTTGCCCAAATTACTCAATTGTGGGGCATTCCAGACATGGATCTGATGGCCTCTCGTCAGAACTTCAAGGTTCCTTGCTACGGGTCCAGATCCAGGGATCCCAAGGCGACTCTAGTAGATGCACTAGTAGCACCTTGGACCTTCAAACTAGCTTATGTATTCCCACCGTTTCCTCTCATCCCCAGGCTGGTAGCCAGGATCAATCAGGAGAGGGCATCGGTGATCTTGATAGCTCCTGCGTGGCCACGCAGGACTTGGTATGCAGACCTGGTGAATATGTCATCGGCTCCACCATGGGAGCTACCTTTGAGACGAGACCTTCTTGTTCAAGGTCCGTTCGAACATCCGAATCTGGTCTCACTCCAACTGACTGCTTGGAGATTGAACGCTTGATCTTATCAAAGCGAGGGTTCTCAGATTCTGTCATTGATACTCTTGTTCAGGCCAGAAAGCCTGTAACTAGAAAAATCTACCACAAAATATGGAAAAAATATATCTGTTGGTGTGAATCTAAAGGATTCCCTTGGGACAAGATAAAAATTCCTAAGATTCTATCCTTTCTTCAAGAAGGTTTGGAGAAAGGATTATCTGCAAGTTCTCTGAAGGGGACAGATTTCTGCCTTGTCTGTGTTACTTCACAAAAAGCTGGCAGCTGTGCCAGATGTTCAAGCCTTTGTTCAGGCTCTGGTTAGAATCAAGCCTGTTTACAAACCTTTGACTCCTCCTTGGAGTCTCAATTTAGTTCTTTCAGTTCTTCAGGGGGTTCCGTTTGAACCCTTACATTCCGTTGATATTAAGTTATTATCTTGGAAAGTTTTGTTTTTGGTTGCAATTTCTTCTGCTAGAAGAGTTTCAGAATTATCTGCTCTGCAGTGTTCTCCTCCTTATCTGGTGTTCCATGCAGATAAGGTGGTTTTGCGTACTAAACCTGGTTTTCTTCCGAAAGTTGTTTCTAACAAAAACATTAACCAGGAGATAGTCGTGCCTTCTTTGTGTCCGAATCCAGTTTCAAAGAAGGAACGTTTGTTGCACAATTTGGATGTAGTTCGTGCTCTAAAATTCTATTTAGATGCTACAAAGGATTTTAGACAAACATCTTCCTTGTTTGTTGTTTATTCTGGTAAAAGGAGAGGTCAAAAAGCAACTTCTACCTCTCTCTCTTTTTGGCTTAAAAGCATCATCAGATTGGCTTATGAGACTGCCGGACGGCAGCCTCCTGAAAGAATCACAGCTCATTCCACTAGGGCTGTGGCTTCCACATGGGCCTTCAAGAACGAGGCTTCTGTTGATCAGATATGTAAGGCAGCGACTTGGTCTTCACTGCACACTTTTACTAAATTTTACAAATTTGATACTTTTGCTTCTTCTGGGGCTATTTTTGGGAGAAAGGTTTTGCAAGCCGTGGTGCCTTCCATCTAGGTGACCTGATTTGCTCCCTCCCTTCATCCGTGTCCTAAAGCTTTGGTATTGGTTCCCACAAGTAAGGATGACGCCGTGGACCGGACACACCTATGTTGGAGAAAACAGAATTTATGTTTACCTGATAAATTACTTTCTCCAACGGTGTGTCCGGTCCACGGCCCGCCCTGGTTTTTTAATCAGGTCTGATAATTTATTTTCTTTAACTGCAGTCACCACGGTATCATATGATTTCTCCTATGCAAATATTCCTCCTTTACGTCGGTCGAATGACTGGGGAAGGCGGAGCCTAGGAGGGATCATGTGACCAGCTTTGCTGGGCTCTTTGCCATTTCCTGTTGGGGAAGAGAATATCCCACAAGTAAGGATGACGCCGTGGACCGGACACACCGTTGGAGAAAGTAATTTATCAGGTAAACATAAATTCTGTTTTCTCCAACATTGGTGTGTCCGGTCCACGGCGTCATCCATTACTTGTGGGAATATTCTCTTCCCCAACAGGAAATGGCAAAGAGCACAGCAAAAGCTGTCCATATAGCCCCTCCTTGGATCCGCCCCCCCAGTCATTCTCTTTGCCGCTCTGAACAAGTAGCATCTCCACGGAGATGGTGAAGAGTATGTGGTGTTTAGTTGTAGTTTTTTATTCTTCTATCAAAAGTTTGTTATTTTGAAATGGTACTGGTATGTACTATTTACTCTGAAACAGAAAGAGATGAAGAGTTCTGTTTAAAAGAGTATGATTTCTTCTGTTATGTGTGATCAGTCCACGGGTCATCATTACTTCTGGGATATAACTCCTCCCCAACAGGAAATGCAA
The DNA here is from genome assembly GCF_027579735.1 of Bombina bombina. Classification (NCBI taxonomy): domain Eukaryota; kingdom Metazoa; phylum Chordata; class Amphibia; order Anura; family Bombinatoridae; genus Bombina; species Bombina bombina. The sequence continues at coordinate 1,491,438,049 of NC_069499.1, read as the reverse complement.
GAGGATTCACCCAGCAGAGCTGCATATAGCTCCTCCCCTCTACGTCAGTCCCAGTCATTCTCTTGCACCCAACGACTAGATAGGATGTGTGAGAGGACTATGGTGATTATACTTAGTTTTTATGACTTCAATCAAAAGTTTGTTATTTTAAAATAGCACCGGAGCGTGTTATTACTTCTCTGGCAGAGTTTGAGGAAGAATCTGACAGAGATTTTTTACTATGATTTTAACCGGAGTCGTTAAGATCATATTGCTGTTCTCGACCATCTGAGGGAGGTAAAGGCTTCAGATCAGGGGACAGCGGGCAGATGAATCTGCATTGAGGTATGTGGCAGTTTTTATTTTCTGAATGGAATTGATGAGAAAAGCCTGCCATACCGTTAAAATGACATGTATGTATACACTTCAGTATTCTGGGGATGGTATTTCACCGGAACTACTGTGTTAAAGGTCACTAATCCTTTTAATAACTATTCTCATGTTAAACGTTTTTGCTGGAATGTAGAATCGTTTACATTGCTGAGGTACTGTGTGAATAAATATTTGGGCATTATTTTCCACTTGGCAGTTTTTTTGCTTTAATTGTGACAGTTTCGTTTCTCTTCACTGCTGTGTGGGAGAGGGAGGGGCCGTTTTTGGCGCTCTTTGCTACGCATCAAAAAATTCCAGTCAGCTACTTTTATATTTCCTGCATGATCCGGTTCATCTCTGACAGATCTCAGGGGTCTTCAAACTTCTTTGAAGGGAGGTAAATTCTCTCAGCAGAGCTGTGAGAATTCTTATAGTGACTGTGTATAAAAAACGTTGTTTTGTTTTCTTATGTACAAATTTAATTAGTGTTGTTTTTTACTAATGGGAACAAACCTTTGCTAAAAGTTGTGTTGTTTTAAAGTTTGATGCAATAACTGTTTTTCAGTTCATTATTTCAACTGTCATTTAATCGTTAGTACCTCTTTGAGGCACAGTGCGTTTTTTTGCTAAAAAAGATTATAACCAAGTTGTAAGTTTTTTTGCTAGTGTGTTAAACATGTCTGACTCAGAGGAAGATATCTGTGTCATTTGTTCCAATGCCAAGGTGGAGCCCAATAGAAATTTATGTACTAACTGTATTGATGCTACTTTAAATAAAAGTCAATCTGTACAATGTGAACAAATTTCACCAAACAGCGAGGGGAGAGTTATGCCGACTAACTCGCCTCACGCGACAGTACCTGCATCTCCCGCCCGGGAGGTGCGTGATATTTTGGCGCCTAGTACATCTGGGCGGCCATTACAGATAACATTACAAGATATGGCTACTGTTATGACTGAAGTTTTGTCTAATTTACCTGAACTAAGAGGCAAGCGTGATCACTCTGGGGTGAGAACAGAGTGCGCTGACAATGCTAGGGCCATGTCTGATACTGCGTCACAGCTCGCAGAGCATGAGGACGGAGAGCTTCATTCTGTGGGTGACGGTTCTGATCCAAACAGATTGGACTCAGATATTTCAAATTTTAAATTTAAATTGGAGAACCTCCGTGTACTACTAGGGGAGGTCTTAGCAGCTCTCAACGATTGTAACACTGTTGCAATACCAGAGAAACTGTGTAGGTTGGATAAATACTTTGCGGTACCGGCGAGTACTGACGTTTTTCCTATACCTAAGAGACTAACTGAAATTGTTACTAAGGAGTGGGATAGACCCGGTGTGCCGTTCTCACCCCCTCCAATATTTAGAAAGATGTTTCCAATAGACGCCACCACTCGGGACTTATGGCAAACGGTCCCCAAGGTGGAGGGAGCAGTTTCTACTTTAGCTAAGCGTACCACTATCCCGGTGGAGGATAGCTGTGCTTTCTCAGATCCAATGGATAAAAAATTAGAGGGTTACCTTAAGAAAATGTTTGTTCAACAAGGTTTTATATACAACCCCTTGCATGTATCGCGCCGATTACGGCTGCGGCAGCATTTTGGATTGAGTCGCTTGAAGAGAACCTTAGTTCCTCTACGCTAGACGACATTACGGACAGGCTCAGAGTCCTTAAACTAGCTAATTCTTTCATTTCGGAGGCCGTAGTACATTTAACCAAACTTACGGCTAAGAACTCAGGATTCGCCATACAGGCACGCAGGGCACTGTGGCTAAAATCCTGGTCAGCTGATGTTACTTCTAAGTCCAAATTACTTAATATACCTTTCAAGGGGCAGTCCTTATTCGGGCCCGGTTTGAAAGAAATTATCGCTGACATTACGGGAGGTAAGGGCCACGCCCTACCTCAAGACAAGGCCAAAGCTAAGGCTAGACAGTCTAATTTTCGTCCCTTTCGGAATTTCAAAACAGGAGCAGCATCAACCTCCACTGCACCAAAACAGGAAGGAGCTGTTGCTCGTTACAGGCAAGGCTGGAAGCCTAACCAGTCCTGGAACAAAAGCAAGCAGGCCAGGAAACCTGCTGCTGCCCCAAAGACAGCATGAACCGAGAGCCCCCGATCCGGGACCGGATCTAGTAGGGGGCAGACTCTCTCTCTTCGCCCAGGCCTGGGCAAGAGATGTTCAGGATCCCTGGGCACTAGAGATCATATCTCAGGGATACCTTCTAGACTTCAAATTATCTCCCCCAAGAGGGAGATTTCATCTGTCAAGGTTGTCAACAAACCAGATAAAGAAAGAAGCGTTTCTACGCTGCGTACAAGATCTGTTAACAATGGGAGTGATCCATCCGGTTCCGTGGTCGGAACAAGGACAAGGGTTCTACTCAAACCTGTTTGTGGTTCCCAAAAAAGAGGGAACTTTCAGGCCAATCTTAGATTTAAAGACTCTAAACAAATTCCTAAGAGTTCCATCGTTCAAAATGGAAACTATTCGGACAATCTTACCCATGATCCAAGAGGGTCAGTACATGACCACAGTGGATTTAAAGGATGCTTACCTTCACATACCGATCCACAAAGATCATCACCGGTATCTAAGGTTTGCCTTCTTAGACAGGCACTACCAGTTTGTAGCTCTTCCATTCGGATTGGCTACGGCTCCAAGAATCTTCACAAAGGTTCTGGGTGCCCTTCTAGCGGTACTAAGACCGCGAGGGATTTCGATAGCTCCGTACCTAGACGACATTCTAATACAAGCTTCAAGCTTTCAAACTGCCAAGTCTCATACAGAGTTAGTTCTGGCATTTCTAAGGTCGCATGGATGGAAAGTGAACGAAAAGAAGAGTTCTCTCTTTCCTCTCACAAGAGTTCCATTCTTGGGGACTCTTATAGATTCTGTAGAAATGAAGATTTACCTGACAGAAGACAGGTTAACAAAACTTCAAAATGCATGCCGCGTCCTTCATTCCATTCAACACCCGTCAGTAGCTCAATGCATGGAGGTGATCGGCTTAATGGTAGCGGCAATGGACATAGTACCTTTTGCACGCCTACACCTCAGACCGCTGCAATTATGCATGCTAAGTCAGTGGAATGGGGATTACTCAGATTTGTCCCCTACTCTGAATCTGAATCAAGAGACCAGAAATTCTCTTCTATGGTGGCTTCATCGGCCACACCTGTCCAGGGGGATGCCATTCAGCAGGCCAGACTGGACAATTGTAACAACAGACGCCAGCCTACTAGGTTGGGGCGCTGTCTGGAATTCTCTGAAGGCTCAGGGACTATGGAATCAGGAGGAGAGTCTCCTTCCAATAAACATTCTGGAATTGAGAGCAGTTCTCAATGCCCTTCTGGCTTGGCCCCAGTTAATAACTCGGGGGTTCATCAGGTTTCAGTCGGACAACATCACGACTGTAGCTTACATCAACCATCAGGGAGGGACAAGAAGCTCCCTAGCAATGATGGAAGTATCAAAGATAATTCGCTGGGCAGAGTCTCACTCCTGCCACCTGTCAGCAATCCACATCCCGGGAGTGGAGAACTGGGAGGCGGATTTCTTGAGTCGCCAGACTCTTCATCCGGGGGAGTGGGAACTTCATCCGGAGGTCTTTGCCCAAATACTTCGACGTTGGGGCAAACCAGAGATAGATCTCATGGCGTCTCGCCAGAACGCCAAACTTCCTCGCTACGGGTCCAGATCCAGGGATCCGGGAGCAGTTCTGATAGATGCTTTGACAGCACCTTGGAACTTCAGGATGGCTTATGTGTTTCCACCCTTCCCGCTGCTTCCTCGATTGATTGCCAAAATCAAACAGGAGAGAGCATCAGTAATTCTAATAGCACCTGCTTGGCCACGCAGGACTTGGTATGCAGATCTAGTGGACATGTCATCCTGTCCGCCTTGGTCTCTACCTCTAAGACAGGACCTTCTGATACAGGGTCCATTCAAACATCAAAATCTAACTTCTCTGAAGCTGACTGCTTGGAAATTGAACGCTTGATTTTATCAAAACGTGGTTTTTCTGAGTCGGTTATTGATACCCTGATTCAGGCTAGGAAGCCTGTTACCAGAAGGATTTACCATAAAATATGGCGGAAATACCTATACTGGTGCGAATCCAAAGGTTACTCCTGGAGTAAGGTTAGGATCGCTAGGATATTGTCTTTTCTACAAGAAGGTTTAGAAAAGGGTTTATCAGCTAGTTCCTTAAAAGGACAGATTTCAGCTCTGTCCATCTTGTTACACAGACGTCTGTCAGAAAATCCAGACGTCCAGTCCTTTTGTCAGGCTTTAGCTAGGATCAAGCCTGTGTTTAAAGCTGTTGCTCCACCATGGAGTTTAAACTTAGTTCTTAACGTTTTACAGGGTGTTCCGTTTGAACCCCTTCATTCCATTGATATAAAGATGTTATCTTGGAAAGTTCTGTTTTTAATGGCTATTTCCTCGGCTCGAAGAGTCTCTGAGTTATCAGCCTTACATTGTGATTCCCCTTATCTGATTTTTCACTCAGACAAGGTAGTTCTGCGTACTAAACCTGGGTTCTTACCTAAGGTAGTCACTAACAGGAACATCAATCAAGAGATTGTTGTCCCATCCTTGTGTCCAAATCCTTCTTCAAAGAAGGAACGTCTTTTACACAATCTGGATGTAGTTCGTGCCCTCAAGTTCTACTTGCAGGCAACTAAAGATTTTCGCCAAACTTCTTCCTTGTTTGTCGTTTACTCTGGACAGAGGAGAGGTCAAAAAGCTGCTGCTACCTCTCTCTCTTTTTGGCTTCGTAGCATAATACGTTTAGCCTATGAGACTGCTGGACAGCAGCCTCCTGAAGGAATTACAGCTCACTCCACTAGAGCTGTGGCTTCCACTTGGGCCTTTAAGAATGAGGCCTCTGTTGAACAGATTTGCAAGGCTGCAACTTGGTCTTCGCTTCATACTTTTTCCAAATTTTACAAATTTGACACTTTTGCTTCTTCGGAGGCTATTTTTGGGAGAAAAGTTCTTCAGGCAGTGGTTCCTTCTGTATAATGAGCCTGCCTATCCCTCCCGTCATCCGTGTACTTTTGCTTTGGTATTGGTATCCCAGAAGTAATGATGACCCGTGGACTGATCACACATAACAGAAGAAAACATAATTTATGCTTACCTGATAAATTCCTTTCTTCTGTTGTGTGATCAGTCCACGGCCCGCCCTGTTTTAAGGCAGGTAAATATCTTTTAAATTATACTCCAGTCACCACTTCACCCTTGGTTACTCCTTTCTCGTTGATTCTTGGTCGAATGACTGGGACTGACGTAGAGGGGAGGAGCTATATGCAGCTCTGCTGGGTGAATCCTCTTGCATTTCCTGTTGGGGAGGAGTTATATCCCAGAAGTAATGATGACCCGTGGACTGATCACACAACAGAAGAAAGGAATTTATCAGGTAAGCATAAATTATGTTTTTAGCAGCAGTAACTAAAATCAATTGCTGTTCCCACGCAGGACTGTTGAGCCCAGAGAACCTCAGTTGGGGGGAACAGTTTGCAGACTTTTCTGCTCAAGGTATGACTAGCCATTTTTCTAACAAGACTGTGTAATGCTGGAAGGCTGTCATTTTCCCTCATGGGGATCGGTAAGCCATTTTCTTAGACTCAGATAGAATAAAGGGCTTATTATGGGCTATTAACTGGTGGACACTCTTAAGGGCTAAATCGATTGTTTATTTAAGTTATTATCAAAGTTTTGAAGTGGATTTCAAACTTTTTACTATTTGGGGAACGTTTTTATCGCCAGGCACTAGTTAAGACACCTTCCCAGTCAGGAAGGGCCTTTCTCTGTAGTAGGCAGAGCCTCATTTTCGCGCCATTATTGCGCAGTTTCTTTTGAGTGCAGTGCATACAGCTGCATGTGAGAGGGTCTGGTATTCACAGAAAACGTTCCTAGAAGGCTGGAATTGGTATCGTATACCCCCCTGAGATAAGTGAAGTCGCAGCAAAGGCTGTGGCTGGGACTGTAGTGGGGTTAAATTACAAACGGCTCCGGTTTCCGCATTTTAAGGGTTAACAGCTTTAAAATTGGGGTGCAATACTTTGAATGCATTAAGACACTGTGGTGAAAATTTGGTAAAGATTGGATAATTCCTTCATAGTTTTTCACATATTCAGTAATAAAGTGTGCCCTGTTTAACATTTAAAGAGACAGTAACGGTTTTGTTTAAAAACGGTTTTTGTGCTTTATTAACCAGTTTAAGCCTGTTTAACATGTACCTTCAGATAAGTCATGTTCTTTATGTATGGAGGCCAAGGTGGTTCCTCCTTCAAATGTATGTGATAATTGTGCCATGGCGTCCAAACACAGTAAGGACAGTACTGTCACATTTAGTAAGGTTGCCCAGGATGATTCCTCAGATGAAGGAAGTAGGGATAGTTCTGAATCCTCTCCTTCTGTGTCTATACCAGTTATGCCCGCGCAGGCGACCCCTAGTACTTCTAGCGCACCAATGCTTGTTACTATGCAACAATTGACGGCAGTAATGGATAACTCCATAGCTAATATTTTATCCAAAATGCCAGGATTTCAGAGAAAGCGCGATTGCTCAGTTTAAACACTGTAGAGCAGGAGGGCGCTGATGATAATTTATCTGTCATACCCTCACACCAGTCTGAAGTGGCAGTGAGGGAGGGTTTGTCAGATGGAGAAATTCTGATACAGGAAGAATTTCTCAGCAGGCAGAACCTGATGTTGTGACATTTAAATTAGAGCATCTCCGCGCATTACTTAAGGAGGTGCTATCTACTCTGGATGATTGTGACAATCTGGTCATCCCAGAAAAATTGTGCAAGATGGACAAGTTCCTAGAGGTCCCGGTGCACCCTGATGCCTTTCCAATACCTTAAAGGGTGGCGGACATAGTGAATAAGGAGTGGGAGAAGCCAGGCATACCTTTTGTCCCTCCTCCTATATTTAAGAAATTGTTCCCCATGGTCAACCCCAGGAAGGACACATGGCAAAAAGTCCCTAAGGTCGAGGGGGCGGTTTCTACACTAGCCAAACGCACGACCATTCCGATTGAGGACAATTGTGTTTTCAAAGATCCTATGGATAAAAAATTGGAGGGCTTGCTTAAAAAGATTTTTGTACAGCAAGGATACCTCCTTCAACCTATTTCGTGCATTATTCCTATCACTACAGCGGCGTGGTTCTGGTTCGAGGAACTGGAAAAGTCGCTCAGTAGGGAGACTCCATATGAGGAGGTCATGGACAGAATTCACGCACTTAAGTTAGCTAATTCCTTTATTTTAGACGCCGCTTTGCAGTTAGCGAAATTAGCGGCGAAAAATTCAGGGTTTGCAATTGTGGCGCGTAGAGCGCTCTGGCTAAAGTCTTGGTCGGCGGATGTATCTTCCAAGACAAAATTGCTTAATATCCCTTTCAAATGTAAGACCCTTTTTGGGCCAGAATTGAAGGAAATTATTTCAGATATCACTGGGGGAAAGGGCCATGCCCTCCCACAAGATAGGCCTTTCAAGGCTAAGAATAAGTCCAATTTTCGTTCCTTTCGCAATTTCAGGAACGGACCGGCTTCTAACTCTGCAGCCTCTAGGCAAGAGGGTAACGCTTCCCAGACTAAACCAGCTTGGAAACCAATGCAAGGCTGGAACAAGGGTAAACAGGCCAAGAAGCCTGCTGCTGCTACCAAAACAGCATGAAGGGGTAGCCCCCGATCCGGGACCGGATCTAGTAGGGGGCAGACTCTCTCTCTTTGCTCAGGCTTGGGCAAGAGATGTTCAGGATCCCTGGGCACTAGAAATAGTCTCTCAGGGTTATCTTCTAGAATTCAAGGAACTACCCCCAAGGGGAAGGTTCCACATTTCTCACTTATCTTTCAAACCAAATAAAGAGACAGGCATTCTTACATTGTGTAGAAGACCTGTTAAAGATGGGAGTGATACACCCAGTTCCAACTGTGGAACAAGGTCAGGGGTTTTACTCAAATCTGTTTGTAGTTCCCAAAAAAGAGGGAACTTTCAGACCAATTCTGGATTTAAAAATTCTAAACAAATTTCTCAGAGTTCCATCGTTCAAAATGGAAACCATTCGAACAATTTTACCTGCAATCCAGGAGGGTCAATATATGACTACCGTGGATTTAAAGGATGCGTATCTACATATTCCTATCCACAAAGATCATCATCAGTTCCTAAGGTTCGCCTTTCTGGACAAACATTATCAGTTCTTTGCTCTCCCATTCGGACTAGCCACTGCTCCCAGAATTTTCACAAAAGTGCTCGGGTCCCTTCTAGCGGTTCTAAGACCAAGGGGCATTGCAGTGGCACCTTACCTGGACGACATTCTAATTCAAGCGTCGTCTCTTTCCAAGGCAAAGGCTCATACAGACATTGTTCTAGCCTTTCTCAGATCTCACGGGTGGAAGGTGAACGTAGAAAAGAGTTCCCTGTCTCCGTCGACAAGAGTTCCCTTTTTGGGAACAATAATAGATTCTTTAGAAATGAAGATCTTCTTGACAGAAGTCAGAAAGTCAAAGCTTCGAAACGCTTGTCAAGTTCTTCTCTCTATTCTGCAGCCTTCCATAGCTCAGTGCATGGAAGTAGTAGGGTTGATGGTGGCAGCAATGGATATAGTTCCTTTTGCTCGAATTCATCTAAGACCATTACAACTGTGCATGCTCAAGTAGTGGAATGGGGATTATACAGACTTGTCCCCAAAGATTCAAGTAGACCAGATAACCAGAGACTCACTCCGTTGGTGGTTGTCCCAGGATCACCTGTCTCAGGGAATGAGTTTCCGCAGACCAAAGTGGGTCATTGTCACGACCGACGCCAGTCTATTAGGCTGGGGCGCGGTCTGGGACTCCCTGAAAGCTCAGGGTCTATGGTCTCGGGAAGAGTCTCTTCTTCCGATAAACATCCTGGAACTGAGAGCGATATTCAATGCTCTCCAGGCTTGGCCTCAACTAGCGAAGGCCGGATTCATAAGATTCCAGTCGGACAACATGACGACTGTAGCTTACATCAATCATCAGGGGGGAACAAAGAGTTCCTTGGCGATGAGAGAGGTATCCAAAATCATCAAATGGGCGGAGGATCACTCCTGCCACCTATCTGCAATCCACATCCCAGGAGTAGACAACTGGGAGGCGGATTACCTGAGTCGTCAGACTTTCCATCCGGGGGAGTGGGAACTCCACCCGGAGGTGTTTGCCCAGTTGACTCAATTATGGGGCATTCCAGACATGGATCTGATGGCGTCCCGTCAGAACTTCAAGGTTCCTTGCTACGGGTCCAGATCCAGGGATCCCAAGGCGACTCTAGTGGATGCATTAGTGGCGCCTTGGTCGTTCAACCTAGCTTATGCGTTTCCACCGTTCCCTCTCCTCCCCAGGCTTGTAGCCAGGATCAAACAGGAGAAGGCCTCGTTGATTCTGATAGCTCCTGCGTGGCCGTGCAGGACTTGGTATGCAGACCTGGTGAATATGTCATCAGCTCCACCATGGAAGCTACCTTTGAGACAGGATCTTCTAATACAAGGTCCATTCGAACATCCAAATCTAGTTTCTCTGCAGCTGACTGCTTGGAAATTGAACGTTTGATCTTATCCAAGCGTGGGTTTTCAGATTCTGTGATAGATACTCTGGTCCAAGCCAGAAAACCTGTGACTAGAAAGATTTACCATAAAATATGGAAAATATATATCTGTTGGTGTGAATCCAAGGGATTCTCCTGGAGTAAGATTAAAATTCCTAAGATCCTCTCCTTTCTTCAAGAAGGTTTGGATAAGGGTTTGTCAGCGAGTTCTCTAAAAGGACAGATTTCTGCTTTATCTGTCTTGTTACACAAACGACTGGCAGCTGTGCCAGATGTACACGCTTTTGTACAGGCCTTGGTCAGAATCAAGCCTGTTTACAGACCCTTGACTCCTCCTTGGAGTCTAAATTTAGTTCTTTCAGTTCTTCAAGGGGTTCCGTTTGAACCCTTACATTCCATAGATATCAAGTTACTATCTTGGAAAGTTCTGTTTTTGGTTGCTATTTCTTCTGCAAGAAATAGTTGTTCCTTCTCTGTGTCCGAATCCAGTTTCAAAGAAGGAACGTTTGTTACACAATTTAGATGTAGTTCTTGCTTTAAAGTTCTATTTAGAAGCAACTAAGGATTTTAGACAAACCTCATCTTTGTTTGTCGTTTACTCTGGTAAGAGGAGAGGACAAAAAGCTACGGCTACCTCTCTTTCTTTCTGGCTGAAAAGCATTATCCGATTGGCTTATGAGACTGCCGGACGGCAGCCTCCTGAACAAATCACTGCTCACTCCACTAGAGCTGTGGCTTCCACATGGGCCTTCAAGAACGAGGCTTCTGTTGATCAGATATGTAAGGCAGCGACTTGGTCTTCTCTGCACAGTTTTGCCATATTTTACAAATTTGATACTTTTGCTTCATCGGAGGCTGTTTTTGGGAGAAAGGTTTTGCAAGTCGTGGTGCCTTCCGTTTAGGTAACCTGATTTGCTCCCTCCCTTCATCCGTGTCCTAAAGCTTTGGTATTGGTTCCCACAAGTAATGGATGACGCCGTGGACCAGACACACCAATGTTGGAGAAAACAGAATTTATGCTTACCTGATAAATTACTTTCTCCAACGGTGTGTCCGGTCCACGGCCCGCCCTGGTTTTTTAATCAGGTTTGAAAAATTTCTTTCTCTATACACTACAGTCACCACGGCACCCTATAGTTTCTCCTTTTTTTCTCCTAACCGTCGGTCGAATGACTGGGGAGGCGGAGCCAAGGAGGGGCTATATGGACAGCTTTTGCTGTGCTCTTTGCCATTTCCTGTTGGGGAAGAGAATATTCCCACAAGTAATGGATGACGCCGTGGACCAGACGGAGAAAGTAATTTATCAGGTAAGCATAAATTCTGGGGTTTTTTTCTTTCATGATTCAGATAGAGCAAGCAATTTTAAGCAACTTTCTAATTTACTCCTATTATCAATTTTTCTTCGTTCTCTTGGTATCTGAATTTGAAAAAGCAGAATTTAAAGCTTTGGAACCGGCCTATTTTTAGTTCAGTAACCTGGATAGGACTTGCTGATTGGTGGCTACATTTAGCCATCCAATAAACAAGCGCCACTCAGGTTCGGAACCTAAAATGGGTCGGCTTCAATGCTTTTATTCCTGCTTTTTTAAATAAAGATAGCAAGAGAACGAAGAAAAATTTATAAAATGAGTAAATTAGAAAGTTGCTTAAAATTGCATGCTCTATCTGAAAGTCAATGGACAGATTAATATATGGTGTCAAAGAGAGGGACAGGTAGAAAAGTGAGTTATTTGCCTTAGTAATAGTGTGGTCAGTAGCAAGGATCTTTAGTTAGATTTTACCCATGTGCTCCAAACCCCTTTATTGGAGCATTTTATGAAATTGTGTGCTCCCATTCATTTGCATCATAATGCCTTTGTGGCCATACCCACGGAAAACTGGAGCCACAGAGAGTGGCAAAATGATGCTTAAAGGAGGAATTCAAAAGGCTCTATTTGAGCTTGTCTCAAATGACAATCCATTTACACAACCCTGGGCCTTGCATCCAAACACTCTTGCTACAGGATTTTTTTTCTCTGTGAAAAGGCATAGGGTGCTAAAAGAGACTGCACCCTGAGTGGCACTGGCCTTATGAACAAGTACGGAAGTTTCTCTAGCTTTTGTTCTGTCTCAGTGAGTGTGTCTCTCTATTTCCTTGTTTTTATGTAAATTGCTCTTAGTTCTCCCTAAGAGTAAAAGGGGAAACCAGGCATAGACTCCTTGCACACACATGCCCTAGAGAGATGCAACTGCACCTCACTAATGAGGCCCAAGGAAGGCTGAAACTTACGTCTAGGGTTTGTTGTTTCTCTTGTTCAGAGAAGAATTGCCTGGTATTTCGGCGCTGGACTAACATTGGGAAGGGTCAGACTGATATGCTAGTTTTTCTAGCTTTGTTCTGTTTTAGTGAGTGCGTCTCTCTATTTTCTTGTTTTTATCCCAACACTCTGCCATACTTCCCAGACGATATAGAAAGGGCTCTACTCTAGAAAAGATCCAGTCACACTGGGCTAAATTTCAGTTACAGGTGGCAATCAGCAGGGGTAAATGGGGAGTGCACTCATGAGTAACTTAGGTGCTTCCAAACCATGGCCTAATTTTAAGGTGACGGTAGTGACTTGGCGTGTGTGTTTTTGGTGAGCCCTGCATTCGAAAATATGAGAATGTGTTCCAACTAGTAGTGTTTTTTCCCCCTTCTTTTGGCTTATGTCCATGGCACCGTTTTTCCTATATTCCCCCCCCCCCCCCCAGCTATCTGCTGCATATAGGGAAGTCAATGAGCAAGTGTTCTTTGACTTTTTGAGTGAGTTTTCAAAGTTTTAGTCAATTCATATTGAATAGAACCACTTTAGTAAATATTGCCATGGATATGAACCAAAGAGATTATTGTTGCAGTTAAGAGTAACTTTTTCTTTCATGTAATTAGCAAGAGTCCATGAGCTAGTGACGTATGGGATATACATTCCTACCAGGAGGGGCAAAGTTTCCCAAACCTCAAAATGCCTATAAATACACCCCTCACCACACCCACAAATCAGTTTTACAAACTTTGCCTCCCATGGAGGTGGTGAAGTAAGTTTGTGCTAGATTCTACGTTGATATGCGCTTTGCAGCAGGCTGGAGCCCGGTTTTCCTCTGTGTGCAGTGAATGTCAGAGGGATGTGAAGAGAGTATTGCCTATTTGAATTCAATGATCTCCTTCTACGGGGTCTATTTCATAGGTTCTCTGTTTTCGGTCGTAGAGATTCATCTCTTACCTCCCTTTTCAGATCGACGATATACTCTTATATATACCATTACCTCTACTGATTCTCGTTTCAGTACTGGTTTGGCTTTCTACTACATGTAGATGAGTGTCCTGGGGTAAGTAAGTCTTATTTTCTGTGACACTCTAAGCTATGGTTGGGCACTTTTTTATAAAGTTCTAAATATATGTGTTTAAACATTTATTTGCCTTGATTCAGGATGTTCAACGTTCCTTATTTCAGACAGTCAGTTTCATATTTGGGATAATGCATATGAATCAATCAATTTTTTCTTACCTTAAAATTTGACTTTTTTCCTGTGGGCTGTTAGGCTCGTGGGGGCTGAAAATGCTTCATTTTATTGCGTCATTCTTGGCGCGGACTTTCTTGGCGCAAAAATGTTCTTGTCATTTCCGGCGTCATACGTGTCGCCGGAAGTTGCATCATTTTTTTTTTTTTTTGACTTTTTGCGCCAAAAAATGTCGGCGTTACCGGATGTGGCGTCATTTTTGGCGCCAACAGCATTTAGGCGCCAAATAATGTGGGCGGCTTTTTTGGCGCTAAAAATTTTTGAGCGTCATTGTTGTCTCCACAATATTTAAGTCTCATTGTTTATTGCTTCTGGTTGCTAGAAGCTTGTTCATTGGCATTTTTTTTCCCATTCCTGAAACTGTCATTTAAGGAATTTGATCAATTTTGCTTTATATGTTGTTTTTTCTATTACATATTGCAAGATGTCTCAGATTGACCCTGAATCAGAAGCCACTTCTGGAAAAACGCTTAACTGAGTTTCAGTTGTACCAAAGCTAAGTTCATTTATTTTAAATGTTATAAATGTTTATCTTTAGCTATGGTTTGTAATAAGTTATTATGATATACTTTTACATGCAGAATCCATTAGTATGTATGCTTTATATATTGCCATTCTTACATCTTATGTACAAGAAATGTTTAGAAAATTTATAAGAAATATTTTTCTGATTCTATTTTAAAGGCTTTGTCTGACTTCGTGCCTTCTAATAAAATTTTTAGGTCTTTTTCACTTCTTTTTTAATTATTGAAGTTTCAAATGACCAACATACTGATTTATCCTTCTCTGATGATGTTTTTTTCTCTTTCAGAAATTCTCTTCATCAGATATTGACACTAACAAATCTACTTTTTTATTATTTTTTATTATTAAAGTACATTTCTCCAACATAGGTGTGTCCGGTCCACGGCGTCATCCTTACTTGTGGGATATTCTCTTCCCCAACAGGAAATGGCAAAGAGCCCAGCAAAGCTGGTCACATGATCCCTCCTAGGCTCCGCCTACCCCAGTCATTCTCTTTGCCGTTGTACAGGCAACATCTCCACGGAGATGGCTTAGAGTTTTTTAGTGTTTAACTGTAGTTTTTATTATTCAATCAAGAGTTTGTTATTTTGAAATAGTGCTGGTATGTACTATTTACTCAGAAACAGAAAAGAGATGAAGATTTCTGTTTGTATGAGGAAAATGATTTTAGCAACCGTCACTAAAATCCATGGCTGTTCCACACAGGACTGTTGAGAGCAATTAACTTCAGTTGGGGGAACAGTGAGCAGTCTCTTGCTGCTTGAGGTATGACACATTCTAACAAGACGATGTAATGCTGGAAGCTGTCATTTTCCCTCTGGGATCCGGTAAGCCATGTTTATTACGATTGTAAATAAGGGCTTCAAAAAGGGCTTATTAAGACTGTAGACTTTTTTTGGGCTAAATCGATTGATTATTAACACATATTTAGCCTTGAGGAATCATTTTATCTGGGTATTTTGATATAATAATATCGGCAGGCACTGTTTTAGACACCTTATTCTTTAGGGGCTTTCCCAAAGCATAGGCAGAGCCTCATTTTCGCGCCGGTGTTGCGCACTTGTTTTTGAGAGGCATGGCATGCAGTCGCATGTGAGAGGAGCTCTGATACTTAGAAAAGACTTTCTGAAGGCGTCATTTGGTATCGTATTCCCCTTGGGGCTTGGTTGGGTCTCAGCAAAGCAGATACCAGGGACTGTAAAGGGGTTAAAGTTCAAAACGGCTCCGGTTCCGTTATTTTAAGGGTTAAAGCTTCCAAATTTGGTGTGCAATACTTTTAAGGCTTTAAGACACTGTGGTGAAAATTTGGTGAATTTTGAACAATTCCTTCATGTTTTTTCGCATTTGCAGTAATAAAGTGTGTTCAGTTTAAAATTTAAAGTGACAGTAACGGTTTTATTTTAAAACGTTTTTTGTACTTTGTTATCAAGTTTATGCCTGTTTAACATGTCTGAACTACCAGATAGACTGTGTTCTGAATGTGGGGAAGCCAGAATTCCTATTCATTTAAATAAATGTGATTTATGTGACAATGACAATGATGCCCAAGATGATTCCTCAAGTGAGGGGAGTAAGCATGGTACTGCATCATTCCCTCCTTCGTCTACACGAGTCTTGCCCACTCAGGAGGCCCCTAGTACATCTAGCGCGCCAATACTCCTTACTATGCAACAATTAACGGCTGTAATGGATAATTCTGTCAAAAACATTTTAGCCAAAATGAACACTTATCAGCGTAAGCGCGACTGCTCTGTTTTAGATACTGAAGAGCATGACGACGCTGATATTAATATTTCTGAAGGGCCCCTAACTCAGTCTGATGGGGCCAGGGAGGTTTTGTCTGAGGGAGAAATTACTGATTCAGGGAACATTTCTCAACAAGCTGAACCTGATGTGATTGCATTTAAATTTAAGTTGGAACATCTCCGCATTCTGCTTAAGGAGGTATTATCCACTCTGGATGATTGTGACAAGTTGGTCATCCCAGAGAAACTATGTAAAATGGACAAGTTCCTAGAGGTGCCGGGGCTCCCAGAAGCTTTTCCTATACCCAAGCGGGTGGCGGACATTGTTAATAAAGAATGGGAAAGGCCCGGTATTCCTTTCGTCCCTCCCCCCATATTTAAAAAATTGTTTCCTATGGTCGACCCCAGAAAGGACTTATGGCAGACAGTCCCCAAGGTCGAGGGAGCGGTTTCCACTTTAAACAAACGCACCACTATACCCATAGAGGATAGTTGTGCTTTCAAAGATCCTATGGATAAAAAATTAGAAGGTTTGCTTAAAAAGATGTTTGTTCAGCAGGGTTACCTTCTACAACCAATTTCATGCATTGTCCCTGTCGCTACAGCCGCATGTTTCTGGTTCGATGAGCTGATAAAGGCGGTCGACAGTGATTCTCTTCCTTATGAGGAGATTATGGACAGAATCAATGCTCTCAAATTGGCTAATTCTTTCACCCTAGACGCCACTTTGCAATTGGCTAGGTTAGCGGCTAAGAATTCTGGGTTTGCTATTGTGGCGCGCAGAGCGCTTTGGTTGAAATCTTGGTCGGCTGATGCGTCTTCCAAGAACAAGCTACTTAACATTCCTTTCAAGGGGAAAACGCTGTTTGGCCCTGACTTGAAAGAGATTATCTCGGATATCACTGGGGGTAAGGGCCACGCCCTTCCTCAGGATCGGCCTTTCAAGGCAAAAAATAAACCTAATTTTCGTCCCTTTCGTAGAAACGGACCAGCCCAAAGTGCTACGTCCTCTAAGCAAGAGGGTAATACTTCTCAAGCCAAGCCAGCTTGGAGACCAATGCAAGGCTGGAACAAGGGAAAGCAGGCCAAGAAACCTGCCACTGCTACCAAGACAGCATGAAATGTTGGCCCCCGATCCGGGACCGGATCTGGTGGGGGGCAGACTCTCTCTCTTCGCTCAGGCTTGGGCAAGAGATGTTCTGGATCCTTGGGCGCTAGAAATAGTCTCCCAAGGTTATCTTCTGGAATTCAAGGGACTTCCCCCAAGGGGGAGGTTCCACAGGTCTCAGTTGTCTTCAGACCACATAAAAAGACAGGCATTCTTACATTGTGTAGAAGACCTGTTAAAAATGGGAGTGATTCATCCCGTTCCATTAAGAGAACAAGGGATGGGGTTCTACTCCAATCTGTTTATAGTTCCCAAAAAAGAGGGAACGTTCAGACCAATCTTAGATCTCAAGATCTTAAACAAGTTTCTCAAGGTTCCATCGTTCAAGATGGAAACCATTCGAACTATTCTTCCTTCCATCCAGGAAGGTCAATTCATGACCACGGTGGATTTAAAGGATGCGTATCTACATATTCCTATCCACAAGGAACATCATCGGTTCCTGAGGTTCGCATTCCTGGACAAACATTACCAGTTCGTGGCGCTTCCTTTCGGATTAGCCACTGCTCCAAGGATTTTCACAAAGGTACTAGGGTCCCTTCTAGCTGTGCTAAGACCAAGGGGCATTGCTGTAGTACCTTACTTGGACGACATTCTGATTCAAGCGTCGTCCCTTCCTCAAGCAAAGGCTCACACGGACATTGTCCTGGCCTTTCTCAGATCTCACGGATGGAAAGTGAACGTGGAAAAGAGTTCTCTATCTCCGTCAACAAGGGTTCCCTTCTTGGGAACAATAATAGACTCCTTAGAAATGAGGATTTTTCTGACAGAGGCCAGAAAAACAAAACTTCTAGACTCTTGTCGGATACTTCATTCCGTTCCTCTTCCTTCCATAGCTTAGTGCATGGAAGTGATCGGGTTGATGGTAGCGGCAATGGACATAGTTCCTTTTGCACGCATTCATCTAAGACCATTACAACTGTGCATGCTCAGTCAGTGGAATGGGGACTATACA
This sequence comes from Bombina bombina, assembly GCF_027579735.1. NCBI lineage: Eukaryota > Metazoa > Chordata > Amphibia > Anura > Bombinatoridae > Bombina > Bombina bombina. The sequence goes on along the minus strand of NC_069499.1, from coordinate 1,491,420,181 downwards.
GACTTGTCTCCGAAGATACAAGTAAATCAGAGGACCAGAGACTCACTCCGTTGGTGGCTGTCCCTGGACAACCTGTCACGAGGGATGACATTCCGCAGACCAGAGTGGGTCATTGTCACGACCGACGCCAGTCTGATGGGCTGGGGCGCGGTCTGGGGATCCCTGAAAGCTCAGGGTCTTTGGTCTCGGGAAGAATCTCTTCTACCGATAAATATTCTGGAACTGAGAGCGATATTCAATGCTCTCAAGGCTTGGCCTCAGCTAGCGAGGGCCAAGTTCATACGGTTTCAATCAGACAACATGACAACTGTTGCGTACATCAACCATCAGGGGGGAACAAGGAGTTCCCTGGCGATGGAAGAAGTGACCAAAATCATTCTATGGGCGGAGTCTCACTCCTGCCACCTGTCTGCTATCCACATCCCAGGAGTGGAAAATTGGGAAGCGGATTTTCTGAGTCGTCAGACATTGCATCCGGGGGAGTGGGAACTCCATCCGGAAATCTTTGCCCAAGTCACTCAGCTGTGGGGCATTCCAGACATGGATCTGATGGCCTCTCGTCAGAACTTCAAAGTTCCTTGCTACGGGTCCAGATCCAGGGATCCCAAGGCGGCTCTAGTGGATGCACTAGTAGCACCTTGGACCTTCAAACTAGCTTATGTGTTCCCGCCGTTTCCTCTCATCCCCAGGCTGGTAGCCAGGATCAATCAGGAGAGGGCGTCGGTGATCTTGATAGCTCCTGCGTGGCCACGCAGGACTTGGTACGCAGATCTGGTGAATATGTCATCGGCTCCTCCTTGGAAGCTACCTTTGAGACGAGACCTTCTTGTTCAGGGTCCGTTCGAACATCCGAATCTGGTTTCACTCCAGCTGACTGCTTGGAGATTGAACGCTTGATCTTATCGAAGCGAGGATTCTCAGATTCTGTTATCGATACTCTTGTTCAGGCCAGAAAGCCTGTAACTAGAAAGATTTACCACAAAATTTGGAAAAAATATATCTGTTGGTGTGAATCTAAAGGATTCCCTTGGGACAAGGTTAAGATTCCTAGGATTCTATCCTTCCTTCAAGAAGGATTGGAAAAAGGATTATCTGCAAGTTCCCTGAAGGGACAGATTTCTGCCTTGTCTGTGTTACTTCACAAAAAGCTGGCCGCTGTGCCAGATGTTCAAGCCTTTGTTCAGGCTCTGGTTAGAATCAAGCCTGTTTACAAACCTTTGACTCCTCCTTGGAGTCTCAATTTAGTTCTTTCAGTTCTTCAGGGGGTTCCGTTTGAACCCTTGCATTCCGTTGATATTAAGTTATTATCTTGGAAAGTTTTGTTTTTAGTTGCAATTTCTTCTGCTAGAAGAGTTTCAGAATTATCTGCTCTGCAGTGTTCTCCTCCTTATCTGGTGTTCCATGCAGATAAGGTGGTTTTACGTACTAAACCTGGTTTTCTTCCAAAAGTTGTTTCTAACAAAAACATTAACCAGGAGATTATCGTACCTTCTCTGTGTCCGAAACCAGTTTCAAAGAAGGAACGTTTGTTGCACAATTTGGATGTTGTTCGCGCTCTAAAATTCTATTTAGATGCTACAAAGGATTTTAGACAAACATCTTCCTTGTTTGTTGTTTATTCCGGTAAAAGGAGAGGTCAAAAAGCAACTTCTACCTCTCTCTCTTTTTGGATTAAAAGCATCATCAGATTGGCTTACGAGACTGCCGGACGGCAGCCTCCCGAAAGAATCACAGCTCATTCCACTAGGGCTGTGGCTTCCACATGGGCCTTCAAGAACGAGGCTTCTGTTGATCAGATATGTAGGGCAGCGACTTGGTCTTCACTGCACACTTTTACCAAATTTTACAAGTTTGATACTTTTGCTTCTTCTGAGGCTATTTTTGGGAGAAAGGTTTTGCAAGCCGTGGTGCCTTCCATTTAGGTGACCTGATTTGCTCCCTCCCTTCATCCGTGTCCTAAAGCTTTGGTATTGGTTCCCACAAGTAAGGATGACGCCGTGGACCGGACACACCTATGTTGGAGAAAACAGAATTTATGTTTACCTGATAAATTACTTTCTCCAACGGTGTGTCCGGTCCACGGCCCGCCCTGGTTTTTTTAATCAGGTCTGATAATTTATTTTTTTTAACTACAGTCACCACGGTACCATATGGTTTCTCCTATGCAAATATTCCTCCTTAACGTCGGTCGAATGACTGGGGTAGGCGGAGCCTAGGAGGGATCATGTGACCAGCTTTGCTGGGCTCTTTGCCATTTCCTGTTGGGGAAGAGAATATCCCACAAGTAAGGATGACGCCGTGGACCGGACACACCGTTGGAGAAAGTAATTTATCAGGTAAACATAAATTCTGTTTTGTTCTTTGTTGAAATGGTGTTGATTATTTTGGATATTAAGGTAACTAGTTCTTAAAGACTAGCTGACACTATTTCTGCTGCCTTTTTATTCTGCCGTGATTTCAGAGGTTTTCTTTCCAATTCCCCATACTTGAAGAATGGAATAGGCTGAGAATTTTCTTTTATTCCTTCTTCAAAGGTTTTAAACTATATTCTCTGCCAGCAGTTAAATTCAATTTGGAGGGTTCTCCAATTTATTGGGGCTATCTCTACTCCTACTAATTATGCTATTGTTTCTATAGCAAAATAGTATTTATTTTCCTTCAGATAGTTGTATCTTATTTATGGAAAATTATTTAGTTTCAGGTACTTTTCTTGGTCCTGTGATTTATTTGGATATTGCAATTGCTTCATTTTTTCTGTTTACTTTAAGATCAAGTATCAGATTATGATTTATTTTAGCATTGTTAAAGGGACAACATTTACTAGACTAGGTGCTGTTGCATTTGTCTTGTTGTTTTGCATTTATTGATTATGCAAGTCCACTGTATTGACTGGTCCTTTAACTGGACTATCATGCTAATAATTACATTTGTGTCTTCATTTCTCCAACATTGGTGTGTCCGGTCCACGGCGTCATCCATTACTTGTGGGAATATTCTCTTCCCCAACAGGAAATGGCAAAGAGCACAGCAAAAGCTGTCCATATAGCCCCTCCTTGGTTCCTCCCCCCCAGTCATTCTCTTTGCCGCTCTGAACAAGTAGCATCTCCACGGAGATGGTGAAGAGTATGTGGTGTTTAGTTGTAGTTTTTTATTCTTCTATCAAAAGTTTGTTATTTTGAAATGGTACTGGTATGTACTATTTACTCTGAAACAGAAAGAGATGAAGAGTTCTGTTTAAAAGAGAGTGATTTTAGCAGCAGTAACTAAAATCAATTGCTGTTCCCACGCAGGACTGTTGAGCCTAGAGAACTTCAGCTGGGGGGAACAGTTTGCAGACTTTTCTGCTCAAGGTATGACTAGCCATTTTTCTAACAAGACTGTTTAATGCTGGAAGGCTGTCATTTTCCCTCATGGGGATCGGTAAGCCATTTTCTTAGACTCAGATAGAATAAAGGGCTTATTATGGGCTAATAACTGGTGGACACTCTTAAGGGCTAAATCAATTGTTTATTTAAGTTATTATTAAGGTTTTGAAGTGGATTTCAAACTTTATAATATGTGGGGAACGTTTTTATCGCCAGGCACTAGTTAAGACACCTTCCCAGTCAGGAAGGGCCTTTCTCTGTAGTAGGCAGAGCCTCATTTTCGCGCCATTATTGCGCAGTTTCTTTTGAGTGCAGTGCATACAGCTGCATGTGAGAGGGTCTGGTATTCACAGAAAACGTTCCTAGAAGGCTGGAATTGGTATCGTATACCCCCCTGAGATAAGTGAAGTCGCAGCAAAGGCTGTGGCTGGGACTGTAGTGGGGTTAAATTACAAACGGCTCCGGTTTCCGCATTTTAAGGGTTAACAGCTTTAAAATTGGGGTGCAATACTTTGAATGCATTAAGACACTGTGGTGAAAATTTGGTAAAGATTGGATAATTCCTTCATAGTTTTTCACATATTCAGTAATAAAGTGTGCCCTGTTTAACATTTAAAGAGACAGTAACGGTTTTGTTTAAAAACGGTTTTTGTGCTTTATTAACCAATTTAAGCCTGTTTAACATGTCTGTACCTTCAGATAGATCATGTTCTGTATGTATGGAGGCCAAGGTGGTTCCTCCTTCAAATGTATGTGATAATTGTGCCATGGCGTCCAAACAAAGTAAGGACAGTACTGTCACATTTAGTAAGGTTGCCCAGGATGATTCCTCAGATGAAGGAAGTAGGGATAGTTCTGAATCCTCTCCTTCTGTGTCTATACCAGTTATGCCCGCGCAGGCGACCCCTAGTACTTCTAGCGCGCCAATGCTTGTTACTATGCAACAATTGACGGCAGTAATGGATAACTCCATAGCTAATATTTTATCCAAAATTCCAGCATTTCAGAGAAAGCGCGATTGCTCAGTTTAAACACTGTAGAGCAGGAGGGCGCTGATGATAATTTATCTGTCATACCCTCACACCAGTCTGAAGTGGCAGTGAGCGAGGGTTTGTCAGATGGAGAAATTTCTGATACTGGAAAAATTTCTCAGCAGGCAGAACCTGATGTTGTGATATTTAAATTAGAGCATCTCCGCGCATTACTTAAGGAGGTGCTATCTACTCTGGATGATTGTGACAATTTGGTCATCCCAGAAAAATTGTGCAAGATGGACAAGTTTCTATAGGTCCCGGTGCACCCTGATGCCTTTCCAATACCTAAAAGGGTGGCAGACATAGTGAATAAGGAGTGGGAGAAGCCAGGCATACCTTTTGTCCCTTCTCCTATATTTAAGAAATTGTTCCCCATGGTCGACCCCAGGAAGGACACATGGCAAACAGTCCCTAAGGTCGAGGGGGCGGTTTCTACACTAGCCAAACGCACGACCATTCACATTGAGGACAATTGTGCTTTCAAAGATCCTATGGATAAAAAAATTGGAGGGCTTGCTTAAAAAGATTTTTGTACAGCAAGGATACCTCCTTCAACCTATATCGTTCATTATTCCTGTCACTACAGCGGCGTGGTTCTGGTTCGAGGAACTGGAAAAGTCGCTCAGTAGGGAGACTCCATATGAGGAGGTCATGGACAGGATTCACGCACTTAAGTTGGCTAATTCCTTTATTTTAGACACCGCTTTGCAGTTAGCGAAATTAGTGGCGAAAAATTCAGGGTTTGCAATTGTGGCGCGTAGATCGCTCTGGCTAAAGTCTTGGTCGGCGGATGTATCTTCCAAGACAAAATTGCTTAATATTTCCTTCAAAGGTAAGACCCTATTTGGGCCAGAATTGAAGGAAATTATTTCAGATATCACTGGGGGAAAGGGCCATGCCCTCCCACAAGATAGGCCTTTCAAGGCTAAGAATAAGTCCAATTTTCGTTCCTTTCGCAACTTCAGGAACGGACCGGCTTCTAACTCTGCAGCCTCTAGACAAGAGGGTAACGCTTCCCAGACTAAACCAGCTTGGAAACCAATGCAAGGCTGGAACAAGGGTAAACAGGCCAAGAAGCCTGCTTCTGCTACCAAAACAGCATGAAGGGGTAGCCCCCGATCCGGGACCGGATCTAGTAGGGGGCAGACTCTCTCTCTTTGCTCAGGCTTGGGCAAGAGATGTTCAGGATCCCTGGGCACTAGAAATAGTCTCTCAGGGTTATCTTCTAGAATTCAAGGAACTACCCCCAAGGGGAAGGTTCCACATTTCTCACTTATCTTTCAAACCAAATAAAGAGACAGGCATTCTTACATTGTGTAGAAGACCTGTTAAAGATGGGAGTGATACACCCAGTTCCAACTGTGGAACAAGGTCAGGGGTTTTACTCAAATCTGTTTGTAGTTCCCAAAAAAGAGGGAACTTTCAGACCAATTCTGGATTTAAAAATTCTAAACAAATTTCTCAGAGTTCCATCGTTCAAAATGGAAACCATTCGAACAATTTTACCTGCAATCCAGGAGGGTCAATATATGACTACCGTGGATTTAAAGGATGCGTATCTACATATTCCTATCCACAAAGATCATCATCAGTTCCTAAGGTTCGCCTTTCTGGACAAACGCTATCAGTTCATGGCTCTTCCATTCGGACTAGCCACTGCTCCCAGAATTTTCACAAAGGTGCTCGGGTCCCTTCTAGCGGTTCTAAGACCAAGGGTCATTGCAGTGGCACCTTACCTGGACGACATTCTAATTCAAGCGTCGTCTCTTTCCAAGGCAAAGGCTCATACAGACATCGTTCTAGCCTTTCTCAGATCTCACGGGTGGAAGGTGAGCGTAGGAAAGAGTTCCCTGTATCCGTCGACAAGAGTTCCCTTTTTGGGGACAATAATAGATTCTTTAGAAATGAAAATCTTCCTGACAGAAGTCAGAAAGTCAAAGCTTCGAAACGCTTGTCAAGTTCTTCTCTCTATTCTGCAGCCTTCCATAGCTCAGTGCATGGAAGTAGTAGGATTGATGGTTGCAGCAATGGACATAGTTCCTTTTGCTCGAATTCATCTAAGACCATTACAACTGTGCATGCTCAAGCAGTGGAATGGGGATTATACAGACTTGTCCCCAAAGATTCAAGTAGACCAGATAACCAGAGACTCACTCCGTTGGTGGTTGTCCCAGGATCACCTGTCTCAGGGAATGAGTTTCCGCAGACCAAAGTGGGTAATTTTTCACGACCGACGCCAGTCTATTAGGCTGGGGCGCGGTCTGGGACTCCCTGAAAGCTCAGGGTCTATGGTCTCGGGAAGAGTCTCTTCTTCCGATAAACATCCTGGAATTGAGAGCGATATTCAATGCTCTCCAGGCTTGGCCTCAACTAGCGGAGGCCGGATTCATAAGATTCCAGTCGGACAACATGACGACTGTAGCTTACATCAATCATCAGGGGGGAACAAAGAGTTCCTTGGCGATGAGAGAGGTATCCAAAATCATCAAATGGGCGGAGGATCACTCCTGCCACCTATCTGCAATCCACATCCCAGGAGTAGACAACTGGGAGGCGGATTACCTGAGTCGTCAGACTTTCCATCCGGGGGAGTGGGAACTCCACCCGGAGGTGTTTGCCCAGTTGACTCAATTATGGGGCATTCCAGACATGGATCTGATGGCGTCCCGTCAGAACTTCAAGGTTCCTTGCTACGGGTCCAGATCCAGGGATCCCAAGGCGACTCTAGTGGATGCATTAGTGGCGCCTTGGTCGTTCAACCTAGCCTATGCGTTTCCACCGTTTCCTCTCCTCCCCAGGCTCATAGCCAGGATCAAACAGGAGAAGGCCTCAGTGATTCTGATAGCTCCTGCGTGGCTGCGCAGGACTTGGTATGCAGACCTGGTGAATATGTCATCGGCTCCACCATGGAAGCTACCTTTGAGACAGGATCTTCTAATACAAGGTCCGTTCGAACATCCAAATCTAGTTTCTCTACAGCTGACTGCTTGGAAATTGAACGTTTGATCTTATCCAAGCGTGGGTTTTCAGATTCTGTGATAGATACTCTGGTCCAAGCCAGAAAACCTGTGACTAGAAAGATTTACCATAAAATATGGAAAAGATATATCTGTTGGTGTGAATCCAAGGGATTCTCCTGGAGTAAGATTAAAATTCCTAGGATCCTCTCCTTTCTTCAAGAAGGTTTGGATAAGGGATTGTCAGCGAGTTCTCTAAAAGGACAGATTTCTGCTTTATCTGTCTTGTTACACAAACGACTGGCAGCTGTGCCAGATGTACAAGCTTTTGTACAGGCCTTGGTCAGAATCAAGCCTGTTTACAGACCTTTGACTCCTCCTTGGAGTCTAAATTTAGTTCTTTCAGTTCTTCAAGGGGTTCCGTTTGAACCCTTACATTCCATAGATATCAAGTTACTATCTTGGAAAGTTCTGTTTTTGGTTGCTATTTCTTCTGCAAGAAGAGTGTCTGAATTATCTGCTCTGCAGTGTAACCCACCCTATCTGGTGTTCCATTCAGATAAGATCGTTTTGCGTACTAAGCCTGTTTTTCTTCCGAAGGTTGTTTCCAACAGGAATATTAACCAGGAAATAGTTGTTCCTTCTCTGTGTCCGAATCCAGTTTCAAAGAAGGAACGTTTGTTACACAATTTAGATGTAGTTCGTGCTTTAAAGTTCTATTTAGAAGCAACTAAGGATTTTAGACAAACCTCATCTTTGTTTTGTCGTTTACTCTGGTAAGAGGAGAGGACAAAAAGCTACGGCTACCTCTCTTTCTTTCTGGCTGAAAAGCATTATCCGATTGGCTTATGAGACTGCCGGACGGCAGCCTCCTGAACGAATCACTGCTCACTCCTCTAGAGCTGTGGCTTCCACATGGGCCTTCAAGAACGAGGCTTCTGTTGATCAGATATGTAAGGCAGCGACTTGGTCTTCTCTGCACACTTATCCAAATTTCACAAATTTGATACTTTTGCTTCTTCGGAGGCTGTTTTTGGGAGAAAGGTTTTGCAAGCCGTGGTGCCTTCCGTTTAGGTAACCTGATTTGCTCCCTCCCTTAATCCGTGTCCTAAAGCTTTGGTATTGGTTCCCACAAGTAATGGATGACGCCGTGGACCGGACACACCAATGTTGGAGAAAACAGAATTTATGCTTACCTGATAAATTACTTTCTCCAACGGTGTGTCCGGTCCATGGCCCGCCCTGGTTTTTTAATCAGGTTTGAAAATTTTCTTTATTTATACACTACAATCACCACGGCACCCTATGGTTTCTCCTTTTTTTCTCCTAACCGTCGGTCGAATGACTGGGGGGGGCGGAGCCAAGGAGGGGCTATATGGACAGCTTTTGCTGTGCTCTTTGCCATTTCCTGTTGGGGAAGAGAATATTCCCACAAGTAATGGATGACACCGTGGACCGGACACACCGTTGGAGAAAGTAATTTATCAGGTAAGCATAAATTCTGTTTTTATTGAATATTTTCGCAAATGAGGGTTAATCTATGTCTTTAGCTATTTTAGCTAGAAGAATTTGTGATTTTTAAAAAAAAATCCATATTTCTTTTGTTCTAAGATAATCAATTATTTGTTTTATAATTGGATTCAATTCTTAACTGTTACTCTGGGCTTCAAGATTGAGTTCTAAGACTAAAACTTTAAGCTTATACTAGTTTGGTTGTTCTTATTAAGGAACAAATTCCTGAGTTCTTTCCCAAGTAACATGTTTATAATTTGACATTTTTCAGTTCGAAATCAGCTCCCTAATATTGTGATGTACATGCCGTATTCCAGCTTGGCTGGTAAGGGGCAGGTTAAGACTTCTTTGAAATTTATTTGGTTCTATTTGGTCCAAATTTCTTTGATTTTATTCCAGTAAGGCTAACACTTTCTTTAAGTGTGTTTCTGTCCTATATATTTTGGGTACTGTTGAAGCATGGCTGGGCACCCATGGGGTTCAAGCGCTGCTCAGACCTGGAATCTTCTGGGGTATTTCTTCCAGATCCTTTTTTAGGAACTGGGGTTTGGAGTTTTATTCAAACTATTCTGCCTTTTATGGTCATTGATAGCATTATTTGTTTTCATTAGATACAATAAATGCATATTTTCATTTTTCTGTTTTCATTCAGATTATTTTCTGAGGATGCGAAATCTCATATGATTCACTTTGCTCTTCAGGACATAGTTAGAGGATCTTTTTTTCAAAAGCTCTTGATTCCTCACGCAAGGGTCACCTTTTTTTAGGTTTCCAGATAGTTTATGTCTCTGTCTTTGTCTCAATCAGACAAGGGACAATTTTATTGGGTTCCGTCTGTCGGTACCTTTAGTCTCTATTATCTCCTTCAGTTGCTATATATGCATAGAAGTTTTAGGTCTTATGGCCACAGCATTGGATTTAATTCCCTTTGCTCATTTTCAATAGAAAGAACCTTTTTCCAGTCTTTTATGAGTGTTGTTTATTCAAGAACATGGATAGATTCAGTGTCCATGACTCTGTCTCTGACGGACAAGAGACGTCTGAAATTGGTTTCAGTTTGTCGAAACCTTCAGTCTCAATCATTCCCTTCGGTAGCCTTATGCATGGAAATTCTAGGTCTTATGACTGCTGCATTGGACGCGATCCCCTTTGCTCGTTTTCACATGCGACCTCTTCAGCTCTGTATGCTGAACCAGTGGTGCAGGGATTATACAAAGATATCTCAATTAATATCTTTAAAACCGATTGTTCGACACCCTCTGACGTGGTGGACAGACCACCATCGTTTAGTTCAGGGGGCTTCTTTTGTTCTTCCAACCTGGACTGTGATCTCAACAGATGCAAGTCTGACAGGTTGGGGAGCTGTATGGGGGTTTCTGACAGCACAAGGGGTTTGGGAATCTCAGGAGGCGAGATTACCAATCAACATTTTGGAACTCCGTGCAATTTTCAGAGCTCTTCAGTCGTGGCCTCTACTAAAGAGAGAGTCGTTCATTTGTTTCCAGACGGACAATGTCACAACCGTGGCATATGTCAATCATCAAGGAGGGACTCACAGTCCTCTGGCTGTAAAAGAAGTATCTTGAATACTTGTATGGGCGGAATCCAGCTCCTGTCTAGTTTCTGCGGTTCATATCCCAGGTATAGACAATTGGGAAGCGGATTATCTCAGTCGCCAAACACTACATCCGGGCGAATGGTCTCTTCACCCAGAGGTATTTCTTCAGATTGTTCAAATATGGGGACTTCCAGAAATAGATCTGATGGCTTCTCATCCAAACAAGAAGCTTCCCAGGTATCTGTCCAGATCCAGGGATCCTTAGGCGGAAGCAGTGGATGCATTGTCACTTCCTTGGAAGTATCATCCTGCTTCTATCTTTCCGCCTCTAGTTCTTCTTCCAAGAGTGATTTCCAAAATTCTAAAGGAGCGTTCGTTTATTCTGCTGGTGGCTCCAGCATGGCCTCACAGGTTTTGGTATGCGGATCTTGTCCGGATGGCTCCTTGCCAACCGTGGACTCTTCCGTTAAGAGCAGACCTTCTATCGCTAGGTCCTTTTTTTCTATCAGGATCTCAAATCCTTTAATTTGTAGGTATGGAGATTGAACGCTTGATTCTCAGTCATAGAGGTTTCTCTGACTCCGTAATTAATACTATGTTACAGGCTCGTAAATCTGTATCTAGGATGATATATTATCGAGTCTGGAAAACTTACATTTCTTGGTGTTTTTCTCATCATTTTTCTTGGCATTCTTTTAGAATTCCTAGAATTTTTCAGTTCTTCAGGATGGTTTGGATAAAGGTTTGTCTGCAAGTTCCTTGAAAGGACAAATCTCTGCTCTTTCTGTTCTTTTTCACAGAAAGATTGCTAGTCTTCCTGATATTTATTGTTTTGTACAAGCTTTGGTTCGTATAAAACCTGTTATTAAATCAATTTCTCCTCCTTGGAGTTTGAATTTGGTTCTAGGGGCTCTTCAAGCTCTTCCGTTTTGAACCTATGCATTCGCTGGATATTAAATTACTTTCTTGGAAAGTTTTGTTTCTTTTGGCCATCTCTTCTGCTAGAAGAGTTTCTGAATTATCTGCTCTTTCTTGTGAGTCTCCTTTTCTGATTTTTCATTAGGATAAGGCGGTTTTGCGAACTTCATTTAAATTTTTACCTAAGGTTGTGAATTCTAACAACATTAGTAGAGAAATTGTAGTTCCTTCAGTGTGTCCTAATCCTAAGATCTCTAAGGAAAGATTGTTGCATTCTTTGGATGTAGTTAGAGCTTTGAAATATTATGTTGAAGCTACTAAGATTTCCGGAAGACTTCTAGTCTATTTGTTTACTTTTCTGGTTCAAGGAAAGGTCAGAAGGCTTCTGCCATTTCTTTGGCATCGTAGTTAAAGTCTTTGATTCTTCATACTTATTTTGAGTCGGGTAGAACTCCGCCTCAAAGGATTACAGCTCATTCAACTAGGTCAGTCTCTACTTCCTGGGCATTTAGGAATGAAGCTTCGGTTGATCAGATTTGCAAAGCAGCAACTTGGTCTTCTTTGCATACTTTTACTAAATTCTACCATTTTTGATGTGTTTTCTTCCTCAGAAGCAGTCTTTGGTAGAAAAGTACTTCAGGCAGCTGTTTCAGTTTGATTCTTCTGCTTATATTTTCATTTTTTTTCATTTTAAGATTTTTTTTTTTTTTTTTTTTTATTTTTTTTTTTTTTATTGAGGTTTAATTCAGAGCTTACAGACAATGCCTTTCAGTACATTCAATATACACATTTGTTTCAGATTATACAGCAATAACACCATAATATACATAACATAACTCCATGGCATTGTTAAAAAAGGAAAGAAGATCAATAAACAACATGCTTGCTCTTAAGTTGGTTTGTCTTCTAGATGGCACCAGGGGCCACTTTTGGACCTCACTGTATTGCAGATGACATGAAGCTACAGAAGACAATTATAAACCATATGGGGCCACTCTTGGGTCCCAGCTGATAAACCTCTATTTTAAGTTTTCTTAGATTTTAAAACGGACATATGAACAAATTAGATAAATTTAGAGTACTAAAACAGACTTAGAACAATAATGTTAGTGGTATACATCATAATAGAAGTTATCTGTTATTGGCACAGCTGTGAATAATATTAAAGAAATGAGGTGATTTTAGAATAGAAGGTGTCAACTAGGTGGAATAATGCTAGCGTACACTGTTGTATGTTATACATTTTCTGTGCTGACCTACTTTGAAAAAGGGACAGTCATAGGACTTATCATATAATAATCAGACAGGGGAAAAAACGAGTAAAAAGAATTACTTGTATGAGCTATCTCAGTTCAAATCTAAATTAATTTCCTATGTGCTACTAACTGTAAATGCTAGTTGTATAGGTATGTGCGTAGTGCATCACCCCGGCCGCAGGCAATGCAGCACCCCACACTGAGTTTACCGTAGCAATAAAATAGACATTTTGCAAACATATGCCTTGAGGTCATTTGAGAGAAAAACTTCTATGAAGCTGCAAATACTGTCATTAGGCAGCAGCTAGGGGAGGAAAATAAAAAGAAGAAGAATACAACCTATGGGATAATAATAAGAGACTTCCCCATCTTGCCCTGACTGAATAAAACTGTGCAGGGCAAGTGCATTAGTGGGCTGCAATAAAGGGAAGCAGCTAAATTGAATTTAGTAGGGTGGTCTGAATATCAATAGCAATAGATTGTGTGAAGTAATATGCACCTGTATGCTTAATTACAGTTATAGAAAGAGGCTATAGCATATATACAGTCATAGAAGAAAAAGCGCAAATATAAAATTTCACTAAAATAAACAGGCCATCCTATATACAGTCCTAGATGAGAGGGCACAAATATAGAAATTTACTAGAACAGGCAAGTCATACTGCACAATATAAATGCTGAAAATAGCAACAGAAAAACTTGTAACCGTAACTGGATGGGTGTAAATACAGTACTGAACATAATTCTAGCTAAACCCACCAGCCTAGCCTATTCCAGTACGAGTCCTTTTGCCAAAGTCATGTTTGCTAGATACTTGCCGAGTAGCCCATAGCCCGAGCCTTACATAGGCCGTAACAATGAGGTAGTGTCTCTGAATACTGTTCCAAGTTGCCAACCTTGCCACGGTGTAACAGGAGGGTTTCCAGCCTAATAGAGTCAACACAAGTCCCCCAAATTTTGCATATGAATCTCCACAGTCTCTGGGCAATCGTTCTGCAGGGGCTCTCTTAGCCGCTGAAGAGAACTGCGATCTTAGCCTCCTATCGTCTCGGCTCAGGACTGAGCTCTCAGCAAGGGCTCCCTCCGTGGTAAGCAGAGAGATTGGATGGGCCTCTGTTATGCCGGTGCTGCTAATCCCCATGTAGGTTGCGTCTCCTAAAATTACTTGGTCGGTAATACCTTCTGCAAACGTCCCAACAGTAGTTACCGATCCCGGAACAGTGATAGGTATGCAGCACTGGGGCCCCAGAGTGCTACCGCTAACATGTGTCGTTAGAACAGATCCGGGCGGCGCAGATTGCTGGGGTATACTGAGAGCTCCAGGCTTGACTGTTGCCATTAACGTTTCTTCTAAGGCAGTATAATGAGCTGCCAAAAGGCCCCTCAATGCTTCCATAAAGGCAATAAAATCCTCAGCGTCCATGATGGTACTGTATGTAGATGCAAGTCAGCACCCTGAATAAAATCATGCAGGTGTACACACTCTTGTGCTTTATAATATTGCAGTGAGTGGTGAGGTAACACTGCGTCCTAACGACAGGCCCCCAAAGGGTACCCGCCGGGGGGTCTTAATGGTGGTAACAATCCTCACAAATTGGAAGCCTGGTTGTAGTTGTAAGATATGGAAGCCACGCGGTAGGTAAAATGGCCACCACTCATATAAGTTCAAAGTGAAGCTCCGGTCTCAAGTCAAGAAGGTTACACCCTGCATTAAATTTAGCTTCATCAGCTATTAGACCAAAGTCCAGGGTATATTTAGGTAGCTTTGCAGGGTTCATCTCTTCCATAAGTAGCAGATAGACATTTATAATACAACCAGAGTCAGAGCAGACAAATTATGCGGCCATTCCGGGGCACTCCAGGCTCCGCCCCCCTCATTATAAGATTTAAACTTTGTTTGTGGATTATTTTTCAGCGGAATTGGCTATCTTTATTTTATCCCTCCCTCTCTAGTGACTCTTGCGTGGAAGATCCACATCTTGGGTATTCATTATCCCATACGTCACTAGCTCATGGACTCTTGCTAATTACATGAAAGAAAACATAATTTATGTAAGAACTTACCTGATAAATTCATTTCTTTCATATTAGCAAGAGTCCATGAGGCCCACCCTTTTTTGTGGTGGTTATGATTTTTTTGTATAAAGCACAATTATTCCAGTTCCTTATTTTTTATGCTTTCGCACTTTTGTCTTATCACCCCACTTCTTGGCTAGGCGTTAAACTGATTTGTGGGTGTGGTGAGGGGTGTATTTATAGGCATTTTGAGGTTTGGGAAACTTTGCCCCTCCTGGTAGGAATGTACAGGTAGTGCAGAATTATTAGGCAAGTTGTATTTTTGAGGATTAATTTTATTATTGAACCATGTTCTCAATGAACCCAAAAAACTCATTAATATCAAAGCTGAATAGTTTTGGAAGTAGTTTTTAGTTTGTTTTTAGTTTTAGCTATTTTAGGGGGATATCTGTGTGTGCAGGTGACTATTACTGTGCATAATTATTAGGCAACTTAACAAAAAACAAATATATACCCATTTCAATTATTTATTTTTACCAGTGAAACCAATATAACATCTCAACATTCACAAATATACATTTCTGACATTCAAAAACAAAACAAAAACAAATCGGTGACCAATATAGCCACCTTTCTTTGCAAGGACACTCAAAAGCCTGCCATCCATGGATTCTGTCAGTGTTTTGATCTGTTCACCATCAACATTGTGTGCAGCAGCAACCACAGCCTCCCAGACACTGTTCAGAGAGGTGTACTGTTTTCCCTCCTTGTAAATCTCACATTTGATGATGGACCACAGGTTCTCAATGGGGTTCAGATCAGGTGAACAAGGAGGCCATGTCATTAGATTTTCTTCTTTTATACCCTTTCTTGCCAGCCACACTGTGGAGTACTTGGACGCGTGTGATGGAGCATTGTCCTGCATGAAAATCATGTTTTTCTTGAAGGATGCAGACTTCTTCCTGTACCACTGCTTGAAGGTGTCTTCCAGAAACTGGCAGTAGGACTGGGAGTTGAGCTTGACTCCATCCTCAACCCGAAAAGGCCCCACAAGCTCATCTTTGATACCAGCCCAAACCAGTACTCCACCTCCACCTTGCTGGCGTCTGAGTCAGACTGGAGCTCTCTGCCCTTTACCAATCCAGCCACGGGCCCATCCATCTTGCCCATCAAGACTCACTCTCATTTCATCAGTCCATAAAACCTTAGAAAAATCAGTCTTGAGATATTTCTTGGCCCAGTCTTGACGTTTCAGCTTGTGTGTCTTGTTCAGTGGTGGTTGTCTTTCAGCCTTTCATACCTTGGCCATGTCTCTGAGTATTGCACACCTTGTGCTTTTGGGCACTCCAGTGATGTTGCAGCTCTGAAATATGGCCAAACTGGTGGCAAGTGGCATCTTGGCAGCTGCACGCTTGACTTTTCTCAGTTCATGGGCAGTTATTTTGCGCCTTGGTTTTTCCACACGCTTCTTGCGACCCTGTTGACTATTTTGAATGAAACGCTTGATTGTTCGATGATCACGCTTCAGAAGCTTTGCAATTTTAAGAGTGCTGCATCCCTCTGCAAAATATCTCACTTTTTTTTACTTTTCTGAGCCTGTCAAGTCCTTCTTTTGACCCATTTTGCCAAAGGAAAGGAAGTTGCCTAATAATTATGCACACCTGATATAGGGTGTTGATGTCATTAGACCACACCCCTTCTCATTACAGAGATGCACATCACCTAATATGCTTAATTGGTAGTAGGCTTTCGAGCCTATACAGCTTGGAGTAAGACAACATGCATAAAGAGGATGATGTGGTCAAAATACTCATTTGCCTAATAATTCTGCACTCCCTGTATATCCCATACGTCACTAGCTCATGGACTCTTGCTAATATGAAAGAAATGAATTTATCAGGTAAGTTCTTACATAAATTATGTTTTTTTTTTCTGCAGAGCATAAACTTAGCAATCCCACTGAATCTGAAATAGATGACCATTCATCAACATTAGAAAAGGAAACGCTCAGAAAATATTCATCTTCAGAATCATCAGCAGAGTGGGACAATGCTGATTGGACATCTGAATGTAGTGATGATTTGGAAGAATATGATGGTCAACCATGCTTCACAGTCAATAGGGAGACTAAAAATTATGAGACAGAAGACTGGGAGGCCGAGTTGAATGCATGCGAAGGGGACCCTTATGGTAAGAACTATTATAAGGTATATATTATGAATTAACATGAGTTATACTGCCTTTAACTATTTACATAATATTTACAGCTAACATAGACAATACAAGATACAAGAATACAATATTTAGCAAATGTCTTGAATAATAAACAAGCAAATTTGAGATTTCCATCTAAAGGGGAGGAGAGTCCACGGCTTCATTCATCCCCCCCACTCCCCTCATTCTTTGCATTTCATCACAGGAGGATGGCAGAGAAATGCTGAAGATTCGGAGTAGTCTCTTATGGAGGGTAGTACTCTTCAGAATGGGACTGGAGTTTTAAGTAGTCCTGTCAGCCTCTCAGTGAGAGCATGGATGAATGTTACAGTCTGGAGATGCAGGCATAGTCTTTCTGCGAAACTATCCCGACTCATATTAACAGCTCCACAAGCAATCAGTGTTGACGAGTTTCGCTGCCTGCTTTCTGCACTCAAGTCCATGTCGGGAGCGATGCTTCTACCTGTGAAGGGCCGTGTTCCTGTTCCACGGCATTGATTCTGGTAAGATCGTTTCATTTTTTATACATAACACAGAAGACAGGGTCACAGTGTGGGCCTTTTATCTTATGGAATCAAGGGTTAATATTCCTAGTGAGGGGATTATTGAACAGGGGGGGGGGGTTATACATAATATTGTTTATTGTGTTATTGCTGCATTATGTGCGAGATGTGGCTTTGGCAATGGTGGTACTTCAGGTTGACTTCCGGGAGTATTTGCGTGGCCGATTTTGGCGCGTTTTCTCCTTAGTGCAGGGGCGGTCCTGCGAGGCATTCCAGGTGACCGGGTGTGAGTTTTCACTTCCTCTGTTGATCAGCGGCATAGGAGACAAAGCGGTTTCTGCAGTCCGGGTCATAGGAGGTGGTGAGTGCCCCGGCCATTGGTGGTATAAAGGTGCCTGTTTCTCTTAAGTGTGTTCAGTCCACCGGTCATCCATTACTTATGGGATATATTCTCCTTCCCAACAGGAAGTTGCAAGAGGATCACCCAAGCAGATCTGCTATATAGCTCCTCCCCTCACATGTCATATCCAGTCATTCTCTTGCAACCCTCAACAAAGAAGGAGGTCGCGGGAGGAGTTGGAGTTTTTACTTAATTATTCTTCAATCAAAAGTTTGTTATTTTAAATGGCACCGGAGAGTGCTGTTTTTTCTATCTCAGGCAGTATTTGGAAGAAGAAACTGCCTGCGTTTTCTATGATCTTAGCAGGTGTAACTAAGATCCACTGGCTGTTCTCAACATTCTGAGGAGTGGGGTAACTTCAGAAAATTGGAATAGCATGCGGGGTCCCCCGCGAATGAGGTATGTGCAGTACAATATTTTCTGGGAATGGAATTGATTAAGAAAACACTGCTGTTACCCGTATGATGTAAGTACAGCCTTAAATGCAGTAGTAGTGACTGGTATCAGGCTGATAAATGTATGCACAGTAGAGTTATTTTCTAGGGACTAGAATTTGACTGAGAAAATACTGTTAATACTGAAATAATGCTTAAGCCTTATCTGCAGTGGAAGCGACTGGTAGCAGGCTTAGTGATAACTTTGCATGACATTAAAAGAAGTTTGTTTTTAAAACGTTTACTGGCATGTTATTCGTTTTGTGAGGTACTTTGGTGATAAATCCTTTTGGGCATGAATTTTTTCTCTTTTTTTCCACATGGCTAACGTATATTTCTGCATAGAAACCGTTATATCAGGTCTCCCACTGTTGTAAATGAGTGGGAGGGGCCTTTTTTAACGCCTTGTTGCGCAGTTAAAATTCTAGCACAGTCTTCCTGCTTCTTCCTCCTTGATCCAGGACGTCTCTAGAGAGCTCAGGGGTCTTCAAAATTCGTTTTTGAGGGAGGTAATCAGTCACAGCAGACCTGTGACAGTGTGTTTGACTGTGTTAAAAACGTTAAATCTTATTTTGATATCCGTTTTTTTTGGGTACTGAGGGGTTAATAATCCTTTTGCTAATGGGTGCAATCCTCTGCTAATTAATACATTTAAAGAATGGTTGACTAACTGAATTAGTTCTTTGTTATTCAACTGTGTTTTTTAAAAAAGCGCTGCAGCGTTTTTTATATTGCTTGTAAACTTATTGAAGTAATTTCCAAGCTTGCTAGCTTCATTGCTAGTCTGTTTAAACATGTCTGATACAGAGGAATCTGCTTGTTCATTATGTTTAAAAGCCGATGTGGAGCCCAATAGAAATATGTGTACCAATTGTATTGATATTACTTTGAATAAAAGTCAATCTGTACCGATAAAGAAATTATCACCAGACAACGAGGGGGAAGTTATGCCGTCTAACTCTCCTCACGTGTCAGTACCTTCGTCTCCCGCTCGGGAGGTGCGTGAGATTGAGGCGCCAAGTACATCAAGGCCCTTACAAATCACTTTACATGATATGGCTAATGTTATGAAAGAAGTATTATACAATATGCCCGAGTTAAGAGGCAAGCGCGACAGCTCTGGGTTAAGGACAGAGCGCGCCGATGACACGAGAGCCATGTCTGATACTGCGTCACAATTTGCAGAACATGAGGACGGAGAGCTTCATTCTGTGGGTGACGGTTCTGATTCTGGGAGACCGGATTCAGAAATTTCAAATTTTAAATTTAAGCTTGAGAACCTCCGCGTGTTGCTAGGGGAGGTGTTAGCGGCTCTGAATGATTGTGACACGGTGGCAATCCCAGAGAAATTATGTAGGCTGGATAAATACTATGCGGTACCAGTGTGTACTGACGTTTTTCCTATACCAAAGAGGCTTACAGAGATTATTAGCAAGGAGTGGGATAGACCCGGTGTGCCTTTTTCCCGTCCTCCGATATTTAGAAAAATGTTCCCTATAGACGCCACCACACGAGACTTATGGCAGACGGTCCCTAAGGTGGAGGGAGCAGTTTCTACTTTAGCCAAGCGTACCACTATCCCGGTGGAGGATAGCTGTGCTTTCTCAGATCCAATGGATAAAAAATTAGAGGGTTACCTTAAGAAAATGTTTGTTCAACAAGGTTTTATATTACAGCCTCTTGCATGCATTGCGCCTGTCACTGCTGCAGCGGCATTCTGGTTTGAGTCTCTGGAAGAGGCGATTCGCACAGCACCATTGGATGAGTCTTTGAGCAAGCTTAGAACCCTTAAGCTGGCTAATGCGTTTGTTTCGGATGCCGTAGTGCATTTAACCAAACTTACGGCTAAGAATTCCGGATTCGCCATACAGGCGCGCAGAGCGCTATGGCTTAAATCCTGGTCAGCAGATGTAACTTCTAAGTCTAAACTACTGAACATTCCTTTCAAAGGGCAGACCTATGAAGGAAATTATTGCTGACATTACTGGAGGTAAGGGCCACACCCTTCCTCAGGACAGGGCCAAATCAAAGGCCAAACAGTCTAATTTTCGTGCCTTTCGTACTTTCAAGGCAGGAGCAGCATCAACTTCCTCCGCTCCAAAACAGGAAGGAACTACTGCTCGTTACAGACAGGGTTGGAAAGGCAACCAGTCATGGAACAAGGGCAAGCAGGCCAGAAAGCCTACTTCCGCCCCTAAGACAGCATGAAGACAGGGCCCCCTTTCCGGTGACGGATCTAGTGGGGGGCAGACTTTCTCTCTTCGCCCAGGCTTGGGCAAGAGATGTACAGGATCCCTGGACGTTGGAGATTATATCTCAGGGATACCTTCTGGATTTCAAAACTTCTCCACAAGGGAGGTTCCATCTGTCAAGGTTATCAACAAACCTAGTAAAGAAAGAGGCATTTCTACAATGTGTACAAGACCTCTTAGTGATGGGAGTGATCCACCCAGTTCCGCGAACGGAACAGGGGCAAGGGTTTTATTCAAATCTGTTTGTGGTTCCCAAAAAAGAGGGAACCTTCAGACCAATCTTAGACTTAAAGATCTTAAACAAATTCCTAAGGGTTCCATCGTTCAAGATGGAAACCATTCGGACCATCCTACCCATGATCCAAGAGGGTCAATATATGACCACAGTGGACTTAAAGGATGCCTACCTTCACATACCGATTCACAGAGATCATTATCGGTACCTAAGGTTTGCCTTTCTAGACAGGCATTACCTTCGGGTTGGCTACGGCCCGAGAATTTTTACAAAGGTTCTGGGCTCACTTCTGGCGGTACTAAGACCACGAGGCATAGCGGGGGCTCCGTACTTAGACGACATTCTGATACAAGCGTCAAGTTTTCAAAATGCAAAGTCTCATACAGAGATAGTTCTAGCATTTCTGAGGACGCATGGGTGGAAAGTGAACGTGGAAAAGAGTTCTCTGTTACCACTCACAAGGGTCCCTTTTCTAGGGACTCTTATAGATTCTGTAGAGATGAAGATTTACCTGACGGAGTCCAGGTTATTAAAGATTCTCAATGCTTGCCGTGTCCTTCACTCCATTCCAAGCCCATCAGTAGCTCAGTGCATGGAAGTAATCGGCTTAATGGTCGCGGCAATGGACATAGTGCCATTTGCGCGCCTACATCTCAGACCGCTGCAACTATGCATGCTAAGTCAATGGAATGGGGATTACTCAGATCTGTCCCCTTTGCTAAATCTGGACCAGAAGACCAGAGATTCTCTTCTCTGGTGGTTATCACGGGTTCATCTGTCCAAAGGAATGACTTTTCGCAGACCAGATTGGACGATTGTAACAACAGATGCCAGCCTACTAGGCTGGGGAGCAGTCTGGAACTCCCTGAAGGCTCAGGGATCGTGGACTCAGGAGGAGAAACTCCTCCCGATAAACATTCTAGAATTAAGAGCAATATTCAATGCTCTTCTAGCTTGGCCTCAGTTAGCAACACTGAGGTTCATCAGATTTCAGTCGGACAACATCACGACTGTGGCTTACATCAATCATCAAGGGGGAACCAGGAGTTCCCTAGCGATGTTGCAAGTCTCGAAGATAATTCGCTGGGCAGAGTCTCACTCTTGCCACCTGTCAGCGATCTACATCCCAGGCGTGGAGAACTGGGAGGCGGATTTTCTAAGTCGCCAGACTTTTCATCCGGGGGAGTGGGAACTTCACCTAGAGATATTTAGTCAACTGATTCATCGTTGGGGCAAACCGGATCTGGATCTCATGGCATCTCGCCAGAACGCCAAGCTTCCTTGTTACGGACCCAGGTCCAGGGACCCGGGTGCGGTGCTGGTTGGGTTTTCAACATAGCTTATGTGTTTCCACCTTTTCCGTTGCTACCTCGACTGATTGCCAGGATCAAACAGGAGAGAGAATCAGTGATTCTGATAGCGCCTGCGTGGCCACGCAGGACCTGGTATGCAGACCTAGTGGACATGTCGTCCTGTCCACCATGGTCTCTACCCCTGAGGCAGGACCTTCTAATTCAGGGTCCTTTCAACCATCCAAACCTAATTTCTCTGAGGCTGACTGCTTGGAAATTGAACGCTTGATTCTATCAAAGCGTGGGTTTTCGGATTCGGTTAATGATACATTAATACCATAAAATATGGCGTAAATATTTATATTGGTGTGAATCCAAGAGTTACTCATGGAGTAGGGTTAGGATTCCTAGGATATTGTCCTTTCTACAAGAGGGTTTAGAAAAGGGCTTATCCGCTAGTTCACTAAAGGGACAGATTTCTGCTCTGTCTATTCTTTTACACAAGCGTCTGGCAGAGAATCCAGACGCCCAGGCGTTTTGTCAGGCTTTGACTAGAATTAAGCCTGTGTTTAAAACTGTTGCTCCTCCTTGGAGCTTAACTTGGTTCTTAAAGTTCTTCAGGGTGTTCCGTTTGAACCCCTTCATTCCATTGATATTAAACTTTTATCTTGGAAAGTTCTGTTTTTGATGGCTATTTCCTCGGCTCGAAGAGTCTCTGAGTTATCTGCCTTACATTGTGATTCCCTTTATCTGATCTTTCATTCAGACAAGGTAGTCCTGCGTACTAAACCTGGGTTTTTACCTAAGGTTGTTTCTAACAGGAATATCAATCAAGAGATTGTTGTTCCATCATTATGTCCTAATCCTTCTTCAAAGAAGGAACGTCTTTTGCATAATCTAGACGTGGTCCGTGCCCTGAAGTTCTACTTACAGGCAACTAAAGATTTTCGGCAAACTTCTTCTCTGTTTGTCGTTTACTCTGGACAGAGGAGAGGTCAAAAGGCTTTGGCTACCTCTCTCTCTTTTTGGCTTCGTAGCATAATACGTTTAGCCTATGAGACTGCTGGACAGCAGCCTCCTGAAAGAATTACAGCTCATTCCACTAGAGCTGTGGCTTCCACCTGGGCCTTTAAGAATGAGGCCTCTGTTGAACAGATTTGCAAGGCTGCAACTTGGTCTTCGCTTCATACTTTTTCAAAATTTTCCAAATTTGACACTTTTGCTTCTTCGGAGGCTGTTTTTGGGAGAGGTTCTACAGGCAGTGGTTCCTTCTGTTTAATGTTCCTGCCTTGTCCCTCCCATCATCCGTGTACTTTAGCTTTGGTATTGGTATCCCATAAGTAATGGATGACCCGTGGACTGAACACACTTAACAAGAGAAAACATAATTTATGCTTACCTGATAAATTTATTTCTCTTGTAGTGTGTTCAGTCCACGGCCCGCCCTGTCTTTTTTTGAGGCAGGTTCTAAATTTTAAATTATAACTCCAGTCACCACTGCACCCTATAGTTTTTCCTTTCTCGTCTTGTTTCAGTCGAATGACTGGATATGACATGTGAGGGGAGGAGCTATATAGCAGATCTGCTTGGGTGATCCTCTTGCAACTTCCTGTTGGGAAGGAGAATATATCCCATAAGTAATGGATGACCCATGGACTGAACACACTACAAGAGAAATAAATTTATCAGGTAAGCATAAATTATGTTTTTTTAAGCTTGTCTTGTCCATAATAAAAGCGCAAGCTATGGAGTACTCTGAGTCGTTAGAGGGTACTCCCTCTTTAACAGTCTCATTCCTGTGTTGTGAGGAGGTTCTTGTAGATTAACCTGCTCAACTATGTTCCACATGCCTTGATAAAGTTGCGACATCTAAAACTAAGGGGATGTCTAGTACTACTGAGCCGTCCACCTCTGAGGGCTCCCTGCTTTCATCTCTGAGTGCACATGCAGTGCCCCAGGGTCCAATCATTATTCCTACTGGAGAGATTTGTTGGCTGTCAGATTATGCGGATCAACTGCAAACGGCGGTATCGAAAGTGATCCATGCCTTACCACGTTCTGCTAAGCGCAAGCATAGGGCTTATCATGGCGGCCCAGCTCAGGGGTTGTCTAGGCCTATGGAAATATCAGAGGCGTTATACGATGACAAGGCCCACTCCGACTTCGGAGGAGGCTCCTTCTTGGTCGGAGTCCGTGTCACCTCATCCTCCGGCTGCAGAGGAGCCTGACTTTAGGTTTAGGATGGAGAATTTGCACTTTTTGCTGAAGCAAGTGCTTGCTTCTCTGGAGGTCCCGGAACCGAAAACTTCCAGAGCAAACTTTGATTCCTAAGCTTGATAAGGTATACAAGGACAGGGTGGTGACTCAGACCTTCCTGGTTCCTGTTAAGATGGCTAATATTATTAAGAATGAATGGGAGCGATTATTTTCTTCCTTTTCCCCTTCTTCCTTTAAGAAACTGTTCCCTGTTCCGGAATCTCAGCTTGAGCTGTGGGGGACTGTCCCTAAAGTGGATGGTGCCATCTCTACGCTTGCAAAGCGGACGACTTTTCCTCTCAAGGATAGTTTGACGTTTAAAGAGCGCATGGATAAAAAGTTGGAAAACATGTTAAGGAAAATGTTTCAACACACGTGGTTTGTTTTTCAACTGGCAGCGGCTGTAGCTGCGGTTGCCGGAGCTGCGACATATTCGTGTGAATCCCTGTGTGATATGGTCGAGAGGGAGACTTCCATCAACGAGATACAGGATAAGATTAAGGCGTTGAAGGTTGCCAATTCTTTAATTTATGACGTCAATATGCAAATTATTCGTCTGAACGCGAAGGCTTCAGGATTCTCCGTTTTAGCTCGCAGGGCTCTGTGGCTAAAGTCTTGGTCTGCTAACATGACCTCTAAGTCAAGGCTGTTGTCCCTGCCTTTTCAAGGAAAGATTCTATTCTGTCCAGGATTGGATTCAATCATATCCATGGTTACGGGAGGCAAGGGAGCTTTCCTACCGCAGGATAAGAAGGCTAAGCCTTAAGGATCTGCTTTTCGTCCCTTACGTCCGGACAAGGCCCAGCGCCAGTAGCCCGCCGCAAAAGCGGATCGGTCCGTGGGAACTTGGAAGCCTACTCAGTCTTGGAACAAGTTCAAGCAGAACAAGAAGCCCGCCGAGACAAAATGGACATGAAGGGGCGGCCCACGACTGGTCCCTGGACCAAGTAGAGGGCAGATTGTCTGTCTTTCTTCTCCGAAGCCTGGCTGCAGGACGTTCAGGACCCTTGGGTTCTGGAGGTTGTCGCACAGGGTTACAGGATAGGATTCAGGTCCCATCCGCTCAGGGGCAGATTCCTCCTGTCAAACCTGTCTTCAATACCGGAAAAGAGAGCAGTCTTTCTAGAATGTGTGAGGGACCTCTCCTCTCTAGGTTTTATCGTACCAGTTCCCCAAAGCAGAAAGGGGTCTAGGGTACTATTCAAATCTCTTTGTAGTTCCAAAGGAGGGCAAATTGTTCAGTCCTTTGGTTGTCTGATAAATTGGGAGAAAATCAGTTGTTGGTAATGCAACAAACCATGATCCTGGTGGCTTTATTCAACACTCAACAAGAAATGCTTCATCTCTCAGTGGAAAACGTTTATAGTCTTATATAATAATATAATTGCTTACCTAGAGAATTGTCATATATTGCAAGTTCCTCAAAGCAAGTGAGAAACCAGTCCAGCCACGCTTGGCATTGCACATGTTGATTTTTGTAAAGTGGCTTGGCCATGGACACCCCTTTCTTGAAGCTACCGATGCACAGTTCTTGTGCTCAAGTTCATATCTTATCCTCTCCTCTGCTAAATATTAAGACATTTTTTGCTGAAATAGGCAAATTTTTGTACTTTGCAAATTTTGGATAGGTTTTACCTAATTTATTTATTTTTGCAAAGATAAGACTTTAAACATTGCTTGTGTTGGTTGCATGTATATTTGAGCGATTTGAAAGTATATGCCAAGTTGAGCAGGCTCTTAGAACTCTCCTTAATCCCTCCTCTACCTGTAAACGTATCATGATTGTAAATGCCCGTCCAGCTTAGGACCCAGGGGATGAGAAGTGGTAAAAGTAAACAATGCCTCCACACACTAGGTAAAAAATGTGACCATTAGATACAGGTAAGTGAAGTAAGGAAGTACCTTAAGGTGGTAAATGCGTAGTCCACAGGAAGGTCCAGATACACAACAGAAGGCAGGAAAGCCAGGAGTCAAACCACATTAGCAAGTCAGTACCAAATGGAAAGTGAGAGGATAACCAGAGGTCAGCAACAGCTAGGCATGGACAAGGACCAAAACTGGAACCAGTAGAATTATTAGGAGAACTTGCAATGGTCAGTAAAAGGTTATCAGAAACAGAAGAAGAGGGACATCAAACAGGGCAATAAATATACAACAACATGGGAAAAGCATGCCAATGTCTCAAAAACATACATGACGTGGGGGCAAAAAAAATTACGTGGCCGGAAAGAAAAAACAAAGTGATGGTCTCATGGTGACGGAAAAAAGAAGCGTTGATAGGCAACCATGGCATGACAAAGCTAAACTTATTTACAATACAATGCCTTTTGTCTATGAGTAAGGCTATCCCATAAGCCGAAACGCGTAAGACACTTTGTCTTGGAGCTGTCAGGCTCGTTTTTGATGGATTTTAATGTCTCCTAAATAAAGCTCAAGAGTGATTTAACGTAAGTGCCTTGCAGTCCTGTCTGGTTTCTTGCTGAATACAATGTCTTTTACCAAGTATTTATTCTAAACTTTTGGAGCTCAACTGTATTTAATACTGTCCAGGTTAATATTTATGCTCAAATTTCTATGACAGCCAGATAATTGGATAGTAATATGCTTTGATATAATGATACATAATCACTTATTGAGGGTAGTTTTTGGATTGCAATATTGGTGACTTGTTTCTTTAAGATTTTGCTGGGTTTTTTTTTTTGGTTGAACTTTGTTGTATAAGGAAGAAAAGTTGAGAAAGCAGGTTTTATTTTATTTTAGTTTTTTTATTTTGTTTTAAAAGTGAACTTATTGGCATTGTTAATTTATTTTATGAATTGTAAAATCTGCTCCTATTTCATATAGGTGGCAAGAGTTCACAATCTATTTACTGATGGGCTATACATTCCTACCAAAAGGGGGCAACGTTTCCCAAATCTCAAAATGCCTATAAATACACCTCCCACCTCCGTTTTAAAAACTTTGCCTCCTTAGGAGGTGGTGAAGCATGATGTCCTTGATTTCTCTGGTGAAAGGCGCTTCTAAGCATATTGAAGCCAAGTTCCTCTCTAAGTACAGTGTTTGTCTGAGGGATGTGAAGGGAGTATTGCTTGATGATACCATGTTTTCACTATGGGAAATCTGTTCATAAGGCTCTCTGTAAATTAATCTGCTGCCTCCCTTTTTATAGATCGATATTATACTCTTGTACCATTACCTCTGCTATTATGTTTCAGTACTGGTTTGACTGTCTGCTATATGTGGATGGGTGTCTTACACAGTAAGTATATCCTGTCTATTAATATAAGACACTCTCAGCTATGGATTGGGGACTTTTTAAATAAAAGTTGTTATATATTGTTTGTATACATGCCTTGAGTCAGTACAGTATTTCATTGCTCCTTTTTCTTCTTAAATGTAAAGAGTCCACAGCTGCATTCATTACTTTTGGGAAATAAGAACCTGGGCACCAGGAGGAGGCAAAGACAATCCAGCCAAAGGCTTAAATACTCCTCCCACTCCCCTCATCCCCCAGTCATTCTTTGCCTTTCGTCCCAGGAGGATGACAGAGAAGTGTCAGAATTTTTAATTTTTGTTTTTGTCTCTTATGGAGGGTAGTACTCTTCGGCATGGGACAGGAGTTTTAAGTAGTCCTGTCAGCCTCTCAGTGAGGGCTTGGATGAGTTAGAGACCGGAGATGCAGGGAGTTTCTTTCTGTGAAACCATCCTGACTCATATTAACAGCTCCTCAAGCAATTAGCGTTGTCTAACTTTGCTTTGCTGCCTGCTTTCTTCTCTCGAGTCCATGGTGGAGGCGATGCTACTATCCATCACACTTGAAGGGCCGTGTTCCTGTTCCACAGCGTAGATTCCGGTAAGATTGTTTCATTTTACTTAATTTGCAATGCATTGTAATGTGAATGTTTCCCGAGAGGCTACCACTTTGAGGGTCTAACTATACATAAGGGTCTCAGTGAGTCTCTTTTTAGCATATTGGAATCAAGGGTTAATATCTCCGGAGGGGAGTTATTGAACGGGGGGGGGGGGTTTATAATCATGTTTGTTATGTGATTCAACCTGCTTATCTGCAATGTTTACTGGGCTCGTGGTTGGAACATTGAGGCCTTTGGAAGTGACGCAGCCTTTTGGTTGGACGCGCTTGTTTGAACTCTACGATTCACCTTGTGTTCGGGCGTGGCTACGTTCCGTTGTCCCATTTCTGCATTCCCGGCCGTGTGGCGAAGAATATTTTCTAGTCCGCAGGGGTCTGGTCATAGGAGGTGGTGAGTGCCCCAGCCATTGGGGGTGTCAGGTGCCGTTTTAGTTTTCACTACTTTCACTACAGCAATGGAGGATTCTGATGCTGAGACTTTGTTAATTTCAGATTCAGTTACAGAGGATTCTGATACCGAGACTATTTTGATTTCAGATTCTGTGTCCGGTGATGAATCCGGAGTGGCCTCGTTGACGCCTGTTAACCAGTTTTGTTCCGTATGCCATTTCAGACCGCCTGGTTACTCTGGCTCGGGAATCAAGGGACTGCTGAGCCATTCGCCTCTGGGGGTCCAGTCCTCCGAGGCGAGTTCCCTACCAAATCATACTTCTGCACATGCGGGTAACCCAGTTTATGGTTGCTCCATGCGGGGTGGCGTGTTTCCCCCGGAGGTTGAAGCACGTTTTCGCTTCCACATAATGTTGGCAATTGTTCGTCTGCAGAGTCCAGACGTTTCTTTGAGAATGTGCTTGTGCCCTATTGTCTCTGGCCTTCCGTCTTGGGGAGGGCCTCTGCAGTTCCCCGCAGGGGTATCTGTACCTGAGTGTTGTGCCTTCCGTTACAGGATTGCGTGCCTTTGCGTGTTGCTCAGACATGTTTTTCAGTTATTGAATGACCCTATCGTTACCAGATACGGGGAATTTCAGTCTGATAATATCAATGGTGCACCTCATTAGACGTGTGGGGATGAAGTAATCTCCTGTTTGTCATTTGTTGAGATCTTTCCCCGTTTTGTGAGATCGGGCTCCATTTGACTGATCCTGCGGGTAGGACTGTGTCTTTTGGGCGTAAACCTCTGGGTTGCCTTATATTTTATTTGCTTTTGTTTTCTTTGGGATCCTTCTTGGATTGATACTCTTTATTACTTCTTCGGGAGTTGTTGGACATGTTCGTCCTCTGTTTTTCCCCTACGAGGGAGAATTTACGCAGCTTGCCGGTTTGGACTCTAGGTGCAGGCTGGTCCTGTCGGGTTCGTTTAGTTTTACTGCTGTTCAGACAAGTGGCGCTGTTCTGCTCGGCTGGTTCAGTAGAAGTGCAGAGTGCTCAAGTTATCATTGTTTTTCGTGTTCAGCTAAGCATTCGAGAGGACCTGTGGGTCCGTGAGGTGGGAAGGATTGTTTCAGTCCTTATAGCCTTCAGTCATAGATGACCGGACAGGGGAGTTTTTCAGCTGTGTTACTCTCTGACATCTGATTTCATCAGAACTTAGAGTTTCCTCCTCCATGTGGTGGAGGGTGGGCAGGCTTAATGCCCCTTACCGCTATTGAGCGGTTTGGCCTTCATTTTTTAAGCCTCTGGATGTGTCTTTTTGGACTTGATCCAACAGCTTGTACAGCATAGCTGTCTAGCATGCGGAAGGTTGCAGTTTGAAACCTGTTGCAGCTCTTGACACCTTGCAGGGGTACGCGTAGCTGTTTCTAGTATATCTAGTTGCAGCTCTTACTCTTCCATTGCCTCTGGGTGAGTGGATCTCCTTTTAGGGATCTGTGCTTCCGGGTGTTAGTTGTTCCCCTGCGGGGACTTTTGTTTAGCTTGGGGTTTTCCGGGGCTGGGTAGGCTTAGTGCCTTCTCTTCCTTGTGTCCTCTGCTTGTCCTGAGGTGATAGGGAGACTAGTCCTGCAAGTAGGATTTTTTTTTTTTTACCTCAAGGTATCCCTTGGTTGTCCTGAGGCTCTGAGAAGTATTTTCATACGACTTCTAGCCTTGCTTCTTTGAGCGTTGGACTTTAGCTAGGGGTTCAGGCCTCTGAGCTTTTGAGTTCTTCTCGCTATCCAGATTCTCTGGATATGCATCCAAACCCTTGTCTGGCTTTTTTGGGCCGGTTGGGGTGTTTAGTTCCAGGGTAAGGTTTGCCTGAACTATTAGGTGCCCAGATCTGTTTTTTCTCCCTGAAAATTCCGGTTGCCAATGCTCTGCTTGGCCTTTTTACTGACCCGTCTTGGGTGGTTTTGGAATCTTAGATCTCAGGGCTGGTTGGGGTGTTCCATGGTAGTGTGAACTTGGGCTATGTCCTTGATCCATTTACCTCACCTGGTCATGGTTGGCCAGGTTTTCTGAGTATTTTTACTCTTGGCCATAGAGTGGCTCATGTTAGCCGTGTGGCTTGAGCCTAAAGGGTGGTTGGTTCATACCCAGCTGCTGGCGCTGGATGTCCAATTTCTGGTGCGCCTTAGGGTTGCATTCCCCTGGTCAGCTTGCCAGTGTTCCTGTGGATTCCCTGCTCTGCAGGCGAATGGGTTGGCTGTGCCTCTGCTTGGCAAGCTACTTGTAGGGGGGTCCTTTTCTAGGACATCTGGGTTGGGAATTTCACTTCCCATTAGCCGGTGCATTTAGGCCTTGAAGACAGTTGTTGCCCTTCTGGCATCATCCTTTTTTCTTTAGGGGATATTCTCCCTATGGAGATAGTCCTTGCTTGGGGCTTCTCCTGGATGGGATGCAGAAAGGGGGGATTGCTTCCCCTGGATTCTTGCTGGCTACAAGCAGACTTGTTGGGCCTTCTTTTGATAGATCCTTAGGTCTGTGGCCTTGTCTGTTTCAGAGTCGAGTTGTACTTGTGCTCTGTGGGGATGGCTGTGCTATCCTTACGCTTGTTTCTGAATGTGTTCCAGGATTCTTTTGTTTCCTTGTCTTGGATCCCGGAGGCTGGGTTGGTCCAGCTGAGTGTGGGTCTGTAGTTCAGGATGGCCGAGCAATCTAAGGACCTGCGTTCGCGCAGTCTCCTCTGGATGTATGAGTTTTTTGAGTCTATCCTGTTAGCTTAGTCTGCTAGGGTATAGATTTTTCCTTCAACTTGCTCCATTGAATAGAAGAGGGTTTACTCTCCTTCTCAGGGGGCCTCGATTGAGGTTTTTGTGTTCCCCTTTTCAGGGACCTGTGTGTAGGTCTGGCGACTTAGGTTGCCTGGAACGTGCCCTCTATAAGGGGGTTGCTTTGCGGTCTGTTTCTTGCTTGACTGCTTCTTCTTCCTCGCAAGTATCCTATGTGTCGTCCTGTTATGGACTCTGTGTTCTCAAACTTGGAGTTTTTCACCTAGGTGTATTACACACTTTTTAATGGTTGCATACCTTGGTATTCTATGGCCAGACACTGGGAGGTTTTTGCCTCTTCCGTTGCATCTGTGCTTGCAGGATATTGGGGAGAGGTCTGCTCTGTCTCTGTGCCTGGTCTTATCCCAGGTTTTGCTTGGTATAGGCGTGGCCTCCTTGCCCTGTTTGGGCCCCTTTGGGTCTCTGTGAGCTGGGCGTGTTCCTTTTTGTATTGGGGACCTTTCAGTTTCCTTGGTTCTCCTTCGACTTGTCCCCTTGGGGGCTCGGCTGGTGTCTCCATTTGTGGAGATGAGTGGTGGGTGACCGTTTGTTGGGCGACTGTCTCCTGGAGGACTGTTCGCTCTGTCGAGTCCGTTTACGGTCTCTGGTTTGTCTTCTGACCTAACTGCGACTCTGTGTCACTGGGGCTCTTCCTCTTAAATTTTCTCAGACGAAGCGGGTTTTTTATTGGGTAGAGGTTCAGGCCTGGTGCCCTCAGTATGGGCCGCCTATTGTACCCTCCCGTCTTGGCATTCAGTGTCCTTTCCATTTAAGGAGAAAAACATAAATTATGCATACCTGATAATTTCCTTTTCTTCTGATGGAAAGAGTCCACAGCTCCCCACACGTAATTTTATGTGGGGCTTCCTTATATTCTTCTGGCACCTTTCACCCTGATATTTCTTCTACTGTTCCTTGTTCCTTGTCAGAATGACTGGGGGATGAGGGGAGTGGGAGGAGTATTTAAGCCTTTGGCTGGTTTGTCTTTGCCGCATCCTGGTGTCTAGATTCTTGTTTCCCAAAAATAATGAATGCAGCTGTGGACTCTCTCCATCAGAAGAAAAGGAAATTATCAGGTAAGCATAATTTATGTTTTTAGTGACTTTTTTATTAGTGGCTAAATATTTGTCAAGATTGGTAGAGTCTGTGAAACATATAATTTTTTTTTTTTTAAAGATATTCATTTATAAATTTTGAGGATGCTATGTTTGTCTCTCATAACCACATTGTAATCCATTCTGTTAAGCTTATTTTTGTAAAAAAAAACTTTTTATATTGCCCAGCAAGCTGTTTTTTCTTAGCTGCTTTAGTATAGTAGAACTTTTCAAAATTCACACGCAAACGTGCATGTGATGACGCTATTTATGTCATGCGTGACGCGTCTTCATTTCATGCCGGTTTTTTTTGCCACCAAATATTTCCCAAATTTTTTACCATTTTAAGCTCTGCCCCAACTCATTCAGTGCTCTCAGTAAACGCGTTGAGAGCTTTTGTGCAGCATTATATTTATAAATCAGTTGCTTCTTTTATAATTACTCGCTCTGTTTCCCATTCTCTAAAGCCTGTTTTATATATGTTTATATATAGGAGCATGGATATAAAATTGCAGACTTAAAATTATTTTTCAGTATTAAAATATTTTTGAAAGATCTTTACATTCTTGTGGTAAGAGCTTTAAAATATTATGTTGATGCTACTAAAGATCCTCTGCCATCTCTTTGTCATCTTGGTTGAAACTTCTGATTTACAAAGCTTATTTGGAGGCGGGCCAGTCTCTGCCTCCAAATAACAGCTCATTCTACAAGATCAGTTGCCACATCTTGGGCTTTAAAGACTGAAGCTTCAGTTGATCAATTCTGCAAAGCATCAACTTGGTCTTCTTTGCATACCTTTACTAAATTTTACCATTTTGATGTTTTTGCTTATTCGGAAGCAGCGTTTGGTAGAAAGGTTCTTCAGGCAGTACAGAATATTGCAGAGTCAAATAAAAAGTTAAAGTCATAAATCAAATCATTCCAAACAAAAGGTTAAGCAGAAGAAAATGTATACAAAAAGGAAGCATCAGGACGATACAAAAATCATATTAAAAGAAGCAGTATCAGGCCTCTGCGTCTGGCTGGTTTTAGTCCAACAACTGTAATCATAGACTAGTGCTCCGGTCTGATATTCCCTATATTTAAGACATGGAGGACACAAAACAGTGGTACGTCTATTAAAGGGATAGATGCAACACATAACATATCCCTTAAAGGAATCAACGGACCTATTTGGCAACATAAATAATCTCAGATGTCTAATAGTATTTTAAAATATATATGCTATTGTATCCATCCACTGACAATAGATTGCTTATGAGCTGTCAGATAATAAATGTTTATATAAGAGCATATATATTGTTTATAAATTAGCTGTTACATTATTAACATAATGTCAAATCTTCCAACATGTAGCATAACATATAATCATTGTTGAAATTTTTTATTTAATGTCAATAGTAACTCATTCATAAATAAAAGTGCCCTTTCAACTTGTAATACCAGCTCACGTTAGCTTTTTTGCTAGATCCATTGAAAGCATAGATTGCGCTAGAGCTATGTTGGCCGCGCCAACCCTTCTCTGGTAAACACGCAATAATGTTAGCGTGGTTCAGCAATATTGCGTCTCGTGCTATCATTAGCACGCAATACTTGTGATCAGACCAATTATGTAATCACCCGGATTCTCCAACAAGTGTGACTGAAGCACAGGATAGTCCACTTAAGCTTTAAGTGAATAATTGTATCAAAAGACAGGGGGTATATCATTTATCTACAGCATATCACATAACTTCACTTTGCAGAACTATTTCCTTTTACAAACAGTTCATACAGCAATAGAGTTTCCAGCCCTCCTGGCTGGTAAATCTAAAAGGCCTAAGGTATGCTTCCTTTTAAATTCTAGGAACTACAATTATGAGCCACACCTTCTAATCAAAACCTGGCCTGGACAGCTTCATAGCTGTTGGAATACCGGCCCACCCTTCTCTCTAGATATTTCACCCCAGGGACCCAGAACACAGTTGACAAACTGCTCCTTTTAAGCTATATAGGTAGATATATACAGATATGTAGGAATAGAAAAGAAGAGGCGGATCCATCCAATACTTCCAAAACACTGTGAATTTATTGTAGCAATTTTCTTTCACAAACAATTGTTGCAAAAAACTTCAGAGACACACACTTAAAACCATAGGAGCTGATGTGAGGTCCAGTTTCAGTCTTACATGTTTCGACGGATCCTGACCGCCTTAATCATAGACCATACCTGAACCTCTACACCTGTAGCCTTTTTACCTGTGTACAGGTATACGCCCTCAAACATTTACTCCAATCAAATGTATACAATAGGATTTAGCCTCAATCGGCTTGACAGCTTAGAATTTTTTTTTTTTTTCTATT
This sequence comes from Bombina bombina, assembly GCF_027579735.1. NCBI lineage: Eukaryota > Metazoa > Chordata > Amphibia > Anura > Bombinatoridae > Bombina > Bombina bombina. The sequence goes on along the minus strand of NC_069499.1, from coordinate 1,491,385,483 downwards.
AACTTACATAGGTTAATCTTAATCCTATAAGTGTCATTATGTAGCATTTTATAGAAAGACACAGCTAGTGTTGAATTGCAAATTCAACTTAAAAGAAGGTACTCATTTTTAGTCATTTATAACGTCCACTTCTAACACATCTATTAAAGACACATATAGAAAAATCATATACAGAAAAAGTTTTTTCAGCAGTTGAGGCAGGGTTTGACAGCTTGACAGCTTGGAATTTTTTTTTTCTTCTATTAACTTACATAGGTTAATCTTAATCCTATAAGTGTCATTATGTAGCATTTTATAGAAAGACACAGCTAGTGTTGAATTGCAAATTCAACTTAAAAGAAGGTACTCATTTTTAGTCATTTATAACGTCAACTTCTAACACATCTATTAAAGACACATATAGACTCTTTGTATGTAGAAAATCCACGTATACCAATTTTCTATCATCTCCCTAAAACCCATAAAGGTGTTAAAGATATTAAGGGTAGACCCATTATATCAGGGTTGGAATCTATATTAGAACCCTTATCCAACTGCATAGATGATATATTACAACCTATGGTACACAATCTTGACAGCCATCTTAAGGACACAACAAATGTGTTGAATATTTTTGATTACTTTGAGTGGAGAGATGCCTTCAGCTGGCTTTCAATAGATGTAGTATCACTGTATTCTATGATTCAACATGAATTAGGCTTAAAAGCCATTGAATATTTTTTAGATCTTGAAACAACCTACGATCCTTACTTTAAGAGCTACATCCTGGAGGTTATAGAGTTCCTCCTTAGACATAACTATTTTATGTTTGAGGGGGAATTCTATTTGCAAAAACAGGGGACTGCTATGGGGGCGCGGTTTGCGCCCTCATATGCAAACCTCTTTATGGGATGGTTAGAGAGAAGTCTCATTACCAATGATGCTAACCCATTTAAAGGCTCTATATTTCTCTATAAGAGATTTATAGATGACCTGTTGATTGTATGGGATGGTGACGAAATAGGCAAGAATATGTTTTTAAACTATCTTAACAATAATAGATTTGGTATGAGATTTACCTCTGACTGGAGTAAAGTAAGAATTAGCTACTTAGACCTTGTTTTTATTGCTGATAGACAAAATGGTAGAGTCATTACAGACCTATATAGAACACCGATTGCGGGCAATGCTTTATTGCACGCCAAAAGTAATCACCCAAAATATGTCATCAAGGGGATAATAAAGGGTCAAATGATGCGAACCAGAAGGAATTGCTCCCAAGATAGAGATTTCGTTAGAGCAAGGTCAGAACTAACAGAAAGAATGGTAGCTAGAGGTTATAATCGACAACAAGTAATGAGCATTGGAGAAAAAGTGAGTAAAATGGGCAGGAAAGATCTCTTGAAAATAAAAGAGAAAACAGATAAGAAAGATAGCAGACCTCTCTTTATTACCCAGTTCTCAGATCAGTACAAGGATGTCTGTGACATTATAAATAAATATCTGCCTATAATCTATGGAGATAGTACCCTAAAACCAATAATTGATGAAGGCTGCAGATTTGTATATAAAAAAAAATAAGTCGTTGGCTAATATACTATCTCCCAGTGAACTTAAAAATTAGGAAAGGGGTGCAGGAAGTTCCTGGCTGCATACAAATGGAGTGTACAAATGTGGAAGTAAAAGATGCAGAGCATGTGGGTATATCAAAGTAACCAAGACTTGTAAGTCATATACTACTGGATCAGAATATGATATCAAGGGCTGTATAAAATGTTCTACTGATCATGTTATCTATTTAGTTGAATGCACAGAGCATAAAAAACAGTACATAGGAATGACAACAAGGGATGTAAGAACTAAAATTCGAGAGCACATCTCATATATAGAAAATGATATATCATGCTCTGCTCTTGCATCCCACTTTATAGAGGAACATGATCAGGATTTAAGTACCTTCAGTTGGTCAGCCATTGAACATATTCAAAAGTCACACAGAGGTGGTGACAGGCTGAATACTCTAAAAAAACAAGAGGCATATTGGATTTTTGTATTTAAGACATTAGTCCCAGAGGGATTTAACTCAGAACATGACATCATTAATTGCTGGAGTAATAAATAGTTAAATTTAAGAGTAGTATAATCTAGCAATATTTGGCCTATCAACCCCAACTTTCGTTAGTTCTATATATGGGAAGTTTAAAGCTAAAATTGAGTCAATAATAGTATACATATATAAACAAACGAGACTGCATAAAAGTAACTTTCTAGATATCTAGCTATTATAAGGAAACGAATGCTAAATAAAAGCTATATAGCTATATTAAATGTACCATAATAGCTATGGGGTTGCTGTGGCATAGTGCTTAAGTCTAATGCCTCTTAACCCAAAGGTTGTGAGTTCAAACCCGGCCTCAACTGCTGAAAAAACTTTTTCTGTATATGATTTTTCTATATGTGTCTTTTATAGATGTGTTAGAAGTTGACGTTATAAATGACTAAAAATGAGTACCTTCTTTTAAGTTGAATTTGCAATTCAACACTAGCTGTATCTTTCTATAAAATGCTACATAAAGACACTTATAGGATTAAGATTAACCTATGTAAGTTAATAGAAATTTTTTTTTTCCAAGCTGTCAAGCCGATTGAGGCTAAATCCTATTGTATACATTTGATTGGAGTAAATGTTTGAGGGCGTATACCTGTACACAGGTAAAAAGGCTACAGGTGTAGAGGTTCAGGTATGGTCTATGATTAAGGCGGTCAGGATCCGCCGAAACATGTAAGACTGAAACCGGACCTCACATCAGCTCCTATGGTTTTAAGTGTGTGTCTCTGAAGTTTTTTGCAACAATTGTTTGTGAAAGAAAATTGCTACAATAAATTCAGTGTTTTGGAAGTATTGGATGGATCCGCCTCTTCTTTTCTACTTCATGTAACTTGCAAACAGGAAGGAGTTTGCTCTCAGGATCACATCCCAAATTGGAAGGCAGCATCAGGTGCAGCTGTGACCGGGCGAGCTGTGAAATTTGGGACACAACAGGAACCGCGATTGTGGAGGTTGCAAGCGGACACTCTACACCAGGTAAGACCTCTTCCTTCTGCTTTGAAAGGAGTCAGATCCGGGAGGACAGACTAAGTGAGGCTGCCGCATGAAGAGCGGGGTGAGTGAGAGTGTATCTAACCGCATTTAGTAACCTGTACCTGTAGTTCATAGAAAGCTTGCTATATAAAAAGGGGAATAACACAATGCACCTTATGTACTTGTGGCTAAGGGACTAAAGACATTGCACAGGGCAAACCTGGTTTTGCCATTTTTTCAGAAAATTGATATGTAGGAATATCTATTTATAAATGCTTAAAACATATTTCCTTATGTGAAGAGCATTGGAATGTGAAACATTTATAGTAAATACACAGTATAACACTTTATTAAATATGAATATTCGATAAATATGCTTTTACATGTTTTCATCTACCTAACTGCAAAGGGCTCAAATGAATGTGTATGTGTGTATGTATGTGTGTGTGTATATGTATATATATATATATATATATATATATATATATATATGTGTGTGTGTATGTATATATATATATATGTGTATATATATATATATGTATGTGTATATATATATATTGTGACAGAACCCAAGGCATAGTAATGGAAGGTGTCTATATTCCCTCAAAAGTGCTGCAGTGCAGGGTATGGTCTGACAACCCCAGGGAGAATTGTTATGTTTGTTTGCCACATAGAGAAAATATGTGATTTATTTCTGGGTCCCTGGGGTGGAGTATTTGGAGAGTAGGGTGGGCCAGTGCTCCACCCCGCAGTTTGCAGGTAGCACATTATGTCAAAAAGTCCAGTCCAGGAATTCTGTCTGACTCAGCTAGCTACTCACCTGCATATGGTAATTGACAGCAGGTGCTAATAAAATCCCCAGTCAGGGTTTGAGAGGTAGATTTGCCAGCAGTAAAGGGAAACTGCAAACACTCTCCTGAGAGACTGAGAGGAATTATATCTAAAGGACAAAGTTTGAAAGGTCTGTGCAATATTACTTTTGTGAAAAGCTACTTAGTGCAGACAGTTGTACTTGTTAGTAAGTGCTCAGTGGAGCAAGCCTCTTTTGTTTTGTTTATGTTTATTTTGCCTGTTTTTCCCAGACCTGATAATAAACAGACTGTATTTTATAAAGCTACAACCTTGTGTGGTGTTTCCAGCTTTGAGGACTGTGTGTTTCCAAGATCCCAGGTCACATATGGTGGAGGTAGCGGGCAACACACTGATAGTCTGTTAAGGAAACAATACCACACTTAAAATGGAGGAAGTTGTAAAGGCTTTACTACAGGCTACGGCCTCACAGCAACAGGCCACTGCCACACAGCAGCAAGCTACTGCCAGCCAGCAAGAAAATATTGCAGTGCTACAAAAACTGGTATTAACACAAAGAGAGGAACAGCAGAATATCACACGTACCATGCAGCAGGAGATTCGAGGCCTATCTGAAAGACTGGGCATGTGTGCTGCAGAAATTCCACACAGTTCTAAGACTCTGAGAGTGAGTAACTATTTGCAAAAGATGGTGGCTACAGATGATGTGGAGGCTTACCTGATGGCTTTTGAAAGGACAGCCGAAAGAGAAGGGTGGCCTGCGTCTGAATGGGCAAGTCTCCTTGCGCCATTTCTGAGTGGAGAACCTCAGAAGGCATATTATGATTTGGAGCCTGAGCAGGCCAGTGACTATAAAAAGCTAAAAACAGAAATCTTGGCCCGCCTGGGAGTAACGACAGCAGTAAGGGCCCAGCGATTTCACTCCTGGACTTACAGTCAAGACAAAGCCGTGCGGTCACAGATGTTTGACTTGATACATCTTGCCAGGAAATGGCTACAGCCAGAGGTCAACTCAGCTAGTCACATTGTGGAACAGCTCGTGATGGACCGGTTCCTGCGAGGATTGCCTGTTTCCCTGCGGCGGTGGGTCAGCCAGAGTGAACCTAAAACTGCTGACGGTCTAGTTGCCCTGGTGGAACGCTATTTGACTGCCGGAGAGTTTCTACAAATCCCCAACCAGGAAAGACCTAGAACCCCGAAGATCCAGAGTCCCAGTAAGTCTTGAAAAAGACTGTTCCGGGGAAAAGGGGGTATCGGGATGAGCAGATGGGTTTTTACAACCCGAGAGACATTACAGCAAGGGACAAGAGTTTTGTGAGGCAGGAAGGGTCCACAATAGCCTCAAAGATGTTGTCTAATGCTAATATTAAATGTTTTCAATGTAAAGAGTATGGACATTTTGCAAAGGACTGCCCTGAGAATGATGTTGCTATGAAATGTAATGTTGGCAATATGAGAGACAATTATTCATTGTACTCTCGCTCAGTATATGTAATTACCAAAAATGATTGTTTAAATGGCCACCCTTGGTGCAATGTAAGGGTGGAGGGAAATGAAATTAAAGCTTTGCTGGACTCTGGTAGCATGGTTACGCTCATAGACAGGGGTCTGTTGAGAAATACTCCTATTGATAATTACCAGAACCTAGATATTGCTTGTGTCCATGGGGACATACACAAGTATCCAACTGCTAAAGTACTTATTGAAACTCAAAATGGCCCTATAAATCATAGAGTTGGTTTAGTGGATAAATTAGTCCATGAAATGATAATAGGCATAGAGTTTCCCCATTTTTTGAATCTATGGGATGCTGCTGAGGAAAATTCACCGGATTCAGTAGAGGGCGCTGTTTGTGACTTTCCCTTTTTCTGATTTATTGGGGGATGACTTAGACAAAATAACTCCTTCTAGAGGGAAACACTCAACCCCTATGGAAACCTTAGTTGGAGGTAATACTAAACAGAATAATACAGGTCAATCTAATATATCTGAACCTGATGTAGAAATAACTGACCTAGAGGTTAGCCCAAGTAACTTTAGGGCTGCACAATGGGAGGATCCAACTTTAGCTGCGGCTAGAAACTATATTTCCGTAAGAAATGGCACCCCCATTAATACTGATAAAGCACTTACCTATCCATACTTTGAAGTGGAAAATGATTTATTGTACAGAGTTGGGAAAAAGGAGTCTGTCAAACAGCTGTTAGTACCCCAGGCATATCGACACACTGTATTAAATCTGGCACATAGCCACATACTTGGGGGGCACTTGGGGATTGAAAAAACCAGAAAGAGAATTCTTAGGAGGTTTTATTGGCCAGGTGTAATGGCATCTATCACAAATTATTGTTCTTCTTGTCCTGAATGCCAATTAACTGCCCCTCTTACAGCATACCGTAGCCCCTTGGTGCCCTTAACCATAATTGAGGTCCCATTTGAACGCATTGGTATGGATTTTGTGGGTCCTCTTGTAAAGTCTGCAAGGGGGCACCAGTATATATTGGTAATAGTAGACTATGCTACACGTTACCCTGAGGCAATACCCATGCGTACTACTTCAGCAAAAGCAATTGCTAAGGAGTTAATGTTAATGTTCAGCCGTGTTGGGATTCCAAAAGAAATATTAACAGACCAAGGCACTCCATTTATGTCGAGAATTACAAAGGAGTTGTGTAATCTTCTTCATATAAAGCATCTGAAAACATCCGTATATCACCCACAAACTGATGGTCTGGTAGAGCGATTTTAATAAAACACTAAAGGCTATGCTCAAAAAAGTAATTGATAAAGATGGAAAAAACTGGGATTTCCTTTTGCCTTATTTAATGTTTTCCATCCGAGAGGTCCCTCAAGCTTCTACTGGGTTTTCGCCCTTTGAACTTTTGTATGGAAGACACCCCAGAGGGTTGCTAGACATAGCTAAGGAGACTTGGGAACAGGAGTCAACCCCTCACAGAAGTGTGATTGAACATATAACTCAGATGCAGGATCGGATGACAGCCATTATGCCCATAGTTAGAGAACACATGGAAAATGCCCAACAGCACCAGCAGAAGAGCTATAATAGAAATGCCAGGGTTCGTGTGTTTAATCCAGGAGACAGAGTACTAGTCCTGGTTCCCACTGTAGAGAAATTTTTTTTGGCAACATGGCATGGGCCATATGAAGTCATTGACAGAGTGGGGGAAGTAAATTACAAAGTAAGACAGCCTGGGAGGCGAAAGGAGGTACAGATTTACCATGTGAATTTACTTAAACCGTGGAAAGAAAGAGAAACACTTGTGGCTATAAAAACAGCAGACCTCCCTACAATGGAGGAGCATGAACCCGTAGTCAATATCTCAGAAACCCTGACTATCCACCAGAAGAGGGAGGTAACAGACTTCATCAGATTAAATAAAGATGTTTTCTCCTCAGTCCCAGGAAGAACTACGATAATAGAGCATGACATTGTCACTGAACCGGGAAAAAGGATAAATCTAAAGCCATATAGAATACCTGAAGCCCGGAGGGAAGCAATCAAATTGGAAGTAAAGAAAATGCTGGACCTTGGGGTAATTGAAGAATCCCAAAGTGACTGGAGTAGCCCAATTGTGCTTGTACCAAAGCCTGATGGCACAATCAGGTTTTGTAATGATTACCGGAAGCTGAATGCAATATCCAAGTTTGATGCATACCCCATGCCAAGGGTTGATGAACTTGTGGAGAGACTCGGGAGAGCCAGGTACCTTACCACATTGGATTTGACCAAGGGTTATTGGCAAGTGCCGCTTACAGGACGGGCAAAGGAAAAGACTGCCTTCTCTACTCCAGATGGGCTCTTCCAATACAAGGTGTTACCTTTTGGCCTACATGGTGCTCCAGCAACATTTCAAAGAATGATGGACCGGATCTTAAGGCCACATGCTCATTATGCTGCAGCTTACTTAGATGACGTGGTCATACATAGCGAAGATTGGGAGTCTCACTTGCCAAAAGTGCAAGCTGTCCTTAATTCCATAAGAAATGCCGGTCTGACAGCAAATCCGAGTAAATGTACCATTGGCTTGGAGGAGGCCAAGTATCTTTGCTATTCCATTGGAAGAGGAATAGTAAAGCCACAACTTGCTAAAGTTGAAGCCATAAGGAATTGGCCACGACCTATGACGAAGAAACAGGTCAGAACATTTCTTGGGCTTGTTGGCTACTACAGAAGGTTTATCTCCAACTTTACTACTATAGCAGGTCCTTTTACTGGCCTCACTAAAGCAAAAGCTCCAGTAATAGTGAAATGGTCCTCTGAAGCTGAACAGGCATTTCAAAATCTCAAGGAAGCCATCTGTAGACAACCAGTGTTAGTCACCCCTGATTTTTCAAAGGAGTTTGTTTTACAGACGGATGCCTCTGATGTAGGGCTTGGAGCAGTGCTTTCCCAGGAAAGTCAAAGTGAAGAGCACCCAATACTATACCTGAGCCGTAAACTTCAACCTAGAGAAAATAACTATTCGATTGTTGAAAAGGAGTGTCTAGCAATTAAATGGGCTGTTGAAACTCTCAAATATTATTTGTTGGGCAGAAAATTTAGACTAGTTACTGATCATGCACCTCTCAAATGGATGAGTCAAAATAAGGATAATAATAGTAGAGTTACACGCTGGTTCCTTAGTTTGCAACCCTATCTCTTCTCAGTAGAACACAGGGCAGGAAGTAAACAGGGTAATGCTGATGGCCTTTCACGTATGCATACACTTTTGGCCATGGTCGCTCACCCCACTAGGTCTGAGCTGGCGGGGAGGATGTGTGACAGAACCCAAGGCATAGTAATGGAAGGTGTCTATATTCCCTCAAAAGTGCTGCAGTGCGGGGTATGGTCTGACAACCCCAGGGAGAATTGTTATGTTTGTTTGCCACATAGAGAAAATATGTGATTTATTTCTGGGTCCCTGGGGTGGAGTATTTGGAGAGTAGGGTGGGCCAGTGCTCCACCCCGCAGTTTGCAGGTAGCACATTATGTCAAAAAGTCCAGTCCAGGAATTCTGTCTGACTCAGCTAGCTACTCACCTGCATATGGTAATTGACAGCAGGTGCTAATAAAATCCCCAGTCAGGGTTTGAGAGGTAGATTTGCCAGCAGTAAAGGGAAACTGCAAACACTCTCCTGAGAGACTGAGAGGAATTATATCTAAAGGACAAAGTTTGAAAGGTCTGTGCAATATTACTTTTGTGAAAAGCTACTTAGTGCAGACAGTTGTACTTGTTAGTAAGTGCTCAGTGGAGCAAGCCTCTTTTGTTTTGTTTATGTTTATTTTGCCTGTTTTTGCCAGACCTGATAATAAACAGACTGTATTTTATAAAGCTACAACCTTGTGTGGTGTTTCCAGCTTTGAGGACTGTGTGTTTCCAAGATCCCAGGTCACAATATATATATATATATATATATATATATATATATATATATATATATATATATATATATATATATATGTGTATGTATGTGTGTGTGCATATGGGGGGGGCTCATTGGAGTCCTTGATACAGTTTGTTGAGGATATCAATGCCTCCATGACAGGTCTAAGATTTACCCTTACCTACTCTATCCAAAAGATTAACTTTTTGGATACAACTGTATATCGACATGGAAATACATTAAGTACAGATCTATATGTAAAACCCACAGATAGAAATACTCTGCTGCGATATGAAAGTTACCATCCTGATACTGTTTTTAAATCCATACCCAGGAGTCAACTTTTGCGTACTAAAAGAATAGTTAGAGATCAAAAAGTATTGCCAGAAAGACTAGTGTCTATGGGCAATAAATTTATCCAAAGAGGATATCCAAAAGAAAATATCGCTAAAAACATTCAGGATTTGGATAGAATACATGATAAAAAACCAACAGAGAAAGGAACAGATAGATTAGTGCTTTCAATGGAATACAGTGACAAGAGTAATGTAAGAAAACACTGGCAACTTTTGTCAAAATATAATCCAGAGATAGAATCATTTAAACTCCCCCCTATGCCATCATATAGAAGGGTAAAAAATCTTAGGGATCACATAGTAAAAGCTGATATAGGTACAACTAAAATGTCTGATGTAAATTATTTAACTACCCCTAATAAAGGCTGTTACCCCTGCTTACACTGTGCTCAATGTAATTCAGTTATTAAAGGGAAATTCTTAGCACAAAATGACAAAAGAAAGCAATATACAATCAATGGGTTATATACATGCCAAACTAACTATGCAATCTACCTACTTAAATGCCCATGTGGCCTTTGTTACATTGGCGAGACCACCCAAGCCGCCAGGGATAGGTTTAGTCAACATAAAGCATCCATTAAATCAAAAGATATGTCACTTCCAGTATCAGCACATTTTACAAATATGGGTCATACAGTAAGCCAGCTTCGCTTTCAAGTGATTGACCATATCCCCCATCATAGAAGAGGGGGTAATAGGGAACTAAAATTAAAACAGAAAGAAGTATGGTGGATTAAACGTTTAAACACATTACATCCATATGGTCTGAATAGAGATTATGATTTGTATTTGTTTTTATAATGGTTTTAAATGATGGAATATATTCTGGTACCACTAGAGGTCACTGTGTTGTTGAAATTTACAAACCTGGATAGGTATGGGTTAAACCAATTAACACTGAGAATTGAAGCATGATTGGTCCAGATACCCTTTTTAAAGTCTGTTTGTTTGATTTTAACTTATGCATGATTAAGGACTATGTAGGTCCGAAACGTCGCTTTTTACTGGTTGCTAAACCTCAAATAAAGATTTTTCACCTTTAAAAGAAGATTGTGTGCTGTGGTGCTGTTACCTTGTTTTTTACATGGACTGTATACACTGGAGTTTGGCTGATACTCCTTGGTAACGTGCACACAGGTGGGAAAGAAATTTTACTAAAACCTATGGTGCTGGGGGGCGGAGCCGGCACTCACAGGAGATGGCCGCACATTAAGTGAGCTCCGGAGCATCGGCCCAATGCATGTCTAACAGAGCGACAAAAAACAAATTTGGGAGACCAAGACAGAGACACATATCTTTTAAGAGGCTAAGCCCATATTTGAGGAAAAGAAAGAGATGGTAAATAGAGCATTAGGACGCAACACAGCACAACGCAATATGGGATGAGAAAGCTGCTCTTACGGAGGTCAATGTGGCGATGAAAACCTGCTATACAGGAGGTAGGTAAAAACCGGAGCAGAAGGAACACTGTTGGAGCAATATTAAGGTAATAACCTAGAACGGCCACCCGAATGAACACATAAGACTGTTACTTGCTTTAGGTATTACCCGGTACACGCAACACACGTGGCGGTTGCCATTTTGACACCACGCTTCCCTTAGCCAAGCATGGCAGCGGGGATTACGAGACAGCCTAAGCAGTTAAAGCCATGAGAAATAAAGCCACACTACCCGATGCATGTTCACAACAGAACACTTTATGAAACATGAGGCTTGGGAAGCAAAATCAACACATGTAGAAAATCATCTTCAAAGATATCTATTAAGGGTGACACCAAGGGAGTCCTTTATCTCACACAGTTTCTTAAACTTTCACGCATAAGTGATCAATACAGGAGAATACACAGGACAGTCAGAGAAGCAGTCTTGTGATATAACCAGCACGTGGAATTCACAAAGTTAAAATTAACCGCGACTTATAACTTTACTGCAGTGCACTAAACCAGACGCAGCATTTTATCACAAGTACACGGCTCCCCTGATTATCACAGTACAGATACACTATCATTCAGGATCATGTCACCCAGAAAAATGTCGCAGAAAGATAAAGGGAAAAAGGATAATGCTAAAGGATCATCTACACCATCAGTGGACCAATTTTTTAAAACGGTAAACACTCAGAGCACAGATTTATCCCCATCTACATCTCCTAAAGAGGTACAGGAGTCGTCAAACTCAGAATCTGAATCAGAGGCAGAACAGGAAACCATATGTGTTCCAAAATCACTTTTATCATCAATACCATCCAAAAAAGACTTTGCATCACTACTAATGCAAGTAAAACAGTGCATCAAAGATGAAATCTCGGATTTAAAAAAAGACATTTCAGATATTGGCAACAGGGTAGAAAAATTAGAGGAGAACTGTAGTGCATTCAATACATTTCAAGATGAAATAAGCACGAAAATGGAACAACAAGATACCACTATTCAACAGATGGAAGACAAAATAGAAGACCTGGAGTACAGGTCCAGGAGACATAATATAAGAATTAGAGGTATTCCTGAAGCAGTTCAAGTGACAGATTTACCTAAATATCTACAAGCCCTGTTTGCCAATCTAAACAATCAAGAAGGGTCATTGCCAGTGGAAATAGACAGAGCACACAGAGCCCTTAGACCCGTTCCACAAGAGGGGGCCCCACCAAGAGACACTATTGTCAAAATAACTAAATATGCGGTGAAGGAGCAGATAATGAAAAACGCCAGAGAAAGACAGCCTATTCGCTTCGAGGAAGCAAACCTGCAGATATATGCTGATTTATCTACCAGGACCCTTCAAAGACGTAAAGAGTTGTCTCCATTAACCACACATCTAAGGTCCATGAATATCAAATACAGATGGAGCTACCCTTTCCAATTGGTGGTCATTTGGAATAACAGAAGAGCAATATGCTCATCCCCATCAGAAATGATAGACTGTTGCCTCAAACTAGAAATCCCTCCAGTAAAACCAGAAGCCGGAAAATCTACAGATCAAGACCTGCTTGCAAATAAAGAGACATTAACTCATCACAGAAACTCGGACTGGCAAAGAGTACAGAGGAAAAATAAATCCAGCACACAAAAGTGACTTTAAGAGTTATTTAGATGGCATATGCAGATGGCCTATACCAGGCCTACAAATGTATCCTTTCATGAATCAGAACTTATGTTTTTGCTTCCTTTCTACTTTGTTGCATTTTTCAGTATACTGTTTTTTTTTTTTTGTGTTTTTGTCTTTTTCTCTTCTCAGGTTCCCAAGGACAATGAACTTATACACACTATACATAAGGAAAATAATTAATGCTTGAATACAGCAGTATTTAACAGATATGTATTGGGCAGATAGAGTTCCACATGGAATTCTTTTTGGTTATATACCCCCCTGTAACCAATTACAGGTTAGGAATAGTTTGTATTGTTAATAATAGTTGTATTATGGTTTGTTGTTATTATGTTTTGGCAGGAAATGTTGCATCACCAGACACAGGGCTCAGTCCCAAACAAGCACAGGTAAATCACAAGACATGAAAAAAGAAACTGTGTTAAGTTTAATATCTCAGAATGTTAAGGGGTTCAACAGCCCTCAAAAAAGATCCCTAGCAATTCAGGACCTATTAAAAAAACAGGGCGATATTCTAGGATTACAAGAGACACACTTTAAAAGGGGCAACATTCCCAGATACTTCCATAAAAATTACACACAATGTTTTCACAGTGCACACCCAAAGAAAAAAATAAATGGTGTTAGTATTTTTGTACATAAATCGATTCCTTTTACCTTAATAAATCAAACTAAAGATAGAGAAGGTAGATTCTTAGCTGTCAGTGGAATGATATTCAATAAGCCCACAACCATAGTAAATATATACGCCCCAAACCAAAGACAAGCCACCTTCTTTAAGTCCATTATCCCCTTAATTAGAGATATCCAAGTAGGGCAACTGTTGATTTTGGGAGATTTTAATGTCCCAATACTACCCAAACTAGACAGCTCAAACAGTAAAATACAGGTGCCCAAAAAGACCCTCAAAGCAATGTGGAATTTTATTAAGACATTTTGCCTTCATGACCCGTGGAGAATACATAACCCAATTAAAAGAGATTACACCTTCTTTTCAAATCCAAATAAAACACACTCCAGAATAGACTATATAATGGTTGACCACATCACACTGTCATTGGTGGAAAACGTGTCCATTCTACATACAGCATGGTCTGACCACTCCATGGTGAAGTGTAGTATCAAGTGGCCCTCAGCACCTTTTAGAGAGTATAGTTGGAGGCTAGACCCTTCACTCCTTCTGAACCCAGAAATAAATAAATTAGTGCAAACAGAACTTAGAGAATATTTCAAAGTAAATACACAGACAGGAACATCCCCCTCCACGGTATGGGAAGCTCACAAGAGCTATATTAGGGGAGTACTGATTAAAGCCACCGCATACAGAAACAAACTTAACAGAGAGGAATACACTCACATTTCAAAAGAACTATCACAATTAGATTACCTGCATAAACTACACCCACAGGACAAGAAAATACAAGAGCAACTTAACTTTTATAGGGAAAAAATGACAACATATTTACACATCAAAGCACAAACTATAGCCCTTAAACTAAAACAGAAATTTTATGCTGAAGCGAATAAGCCAGGTCATTATCTGGCAAGGTCCCTGAAGACCAAACAAACTAAAACATAGTCATTCGATAAAACAGCCAAATGGTAATATAGTGGAAGACACTAAACAAATAGCTGCCACCTTTAAAAATTATTTTCACTCCCTTTACAATTTATTTCCAAACAGAATGCAAGAACAACACTTCTCGCAATGTGTCAAATATCTAGACGGAGTCCATATAAACACCTTATCAGAGGATGAGAGTGAATCACTAAGGTCCCCAATTCAAGAGCAGGAGATTATGGAGGCAATTAAAACAGATAAAGCCCCCGGCCCAGATGGGTTCTCAGGCCTATACTATAAGTTACACCAAAGGGAACTATTACCACATATGCTAAATTTGTTTTACGAAGTTGAAGAGAAGGGACTATTCCCAGATGACATGCTGCAAGCTTTTATCACTGTACTACCCAAGCCAGGGAAAAAGAGTGACCAACCTGCTAATTTTAGACCCATCTCCCTTCTGAATCTAGATTTAAAAATTTACGCCAAAATATTAGCTACCAGATTGAATAAATTCTTACCCAAGTTGATTTCCCCAGACCAAGTAGGATTCGTGCCGAGGAGGGAGGCAAGAGATAATACCATAAAAATATTAGACCTGATAGAATATGTAAATAAAAACAACATCCCGACAATTTTATTATCAACAGATGCGGAAAAAGCCTTTGATAGGCTGGACTGGTCGTTTCTGGAATCAGTATTATATAAATTTAACTTTCCACCTCTATTTATAAAACAGGTTATGGCGTTGTATGCCTTCCCCTCGGCGCGAATCCGTATAAACGGCACCCTCTCAGAACAATTTGAAATTCGAAATGGAACTAGGCAGGGCTGCCCTTTGTCCCCCTTATTATTCGTTTTATCATTGGAAATCCTAGCATCTAAAATAAGAAATAACACTTCTATCAAAGGAATAACGATTAAAAACAAAACATATAAATTATCTATGTTCGCGGACGACATCCTTATGTCTTTAACATCTCCACAGGAATCTATATCAAAGGTACAGAAAATCCTAGTGGATTATGGGAAAGTCTCAAATTTCTCGGTTAATATGGCCAAGTCAGATATCCTCCCCATAAATATACATCAAAGTGAATTAAATAAAATTAAGGAAAGTAGCAAATTTAACATCCGACTGGGTTCAATTAAGTACTTAGGAATTAGTATCACCCCTAAAAACGAGATTACACGCAAAACAAATTTCTCAAAACTCATTGCAGATATTAGTAGGTTAACATCTACATGGAAATCTAGGCATACGTCATGGGTAGGCAGGATTCACTCAACTAAAATGATACTACTACCAAAGATATTATACTTTCTACAGACATTACCACTCCCCCACACCGAAACTTATATCCATAAATTACAAAAAACAATTAACCAATATATATGGGGAAACAAACCTTCCAGAATTTGCAGATCAACCATGTATGCTTCTAAAGAATTGGGAGGCCTGGGTGTCCCAAATCTTATTTGGTATAAGAAAGCAATCTCTTTACACAAGATAATAGAGTGGTGCAGATTTAGTGAGGCTAATTCTAAACATTGGATACAGATCGAACACGATATCTCAGGCAGTCAACAACTTGGAGGTGCATGCTGGACCCCGAATATATCTTATTTCACACAAGGGGAACCAATACAGACCGTCGACAACACATATTCAGATTGGAAATCAATCTGTATTAAAAATAGAGAGATATCCAGTAGATTCTCCCCCCTAACCCCTATCCTATCTAACCCAGATATGCCAGTTAATAAATCCTATATCCTAGATTCTGATACGACCATCAACAGATTGATACCTATAACCTCTTTGACGCACTTAAATAAAGTAAAACCCAAGCCTGAAATAGAACAAATGGGTAGAGGCCTCTTCACATCGTGGTTGAGATATCACCAAGTTAATCATTATATTAATACACACAAAGAAAGATACAACCTTCTCAGACCCTTAACTGCTTTTGAAAACATGTGCTATACTGGCCTCCCAATAAGAGGAATAATGTCACATTTGTACAAAATACTATTAAAATCAAACACCCCAAAGACACACAATTATACCAAGAAATGGGAAAAGGAATTGAACCTGCAGATAAGTGCCAAAGAGTGGACAGATATATTTCAAAGAACAGCCCATTCTGCACATTCTACTCAAGGCCTAGAAACTAATTATAAAATTATGCTGAGATGGTATCTCACTCCACACAGGCTTCAATATATGTTCCCCAAAGCTTCTAATAAATGTTGGAGATGCAAAAGAGCAGTGGGGGACTTGGGACACATCTGGTGGTCGTGCCAAATAATACAAGATTTTTGGAATTTGATTGTAGGAGAGGTTAATCTAGCGACATCAGGTAATCTGCCAATAACACCTAGGGTTTGCCTATTTAATTCATATGATGAACTAAAATGTGTAATAAAAAGGAATCTAGCACAATTAATGTTCAATGCAGCAAAGGTCCTGATAGCTTCCCATTGGAAAACGACCACAGCCCCTTCACTAGATTCATGGAGAGAAAAAGTTAACAACTTAATTAAGCTAGAAAGATATTATTTTCTTAGAAGTAATCGATTGCAGCTCTATAATGACATGTTGTTTTATTGGGACTCATTTAGAAGTCTTGTTACACAGAAACAATAGAAAATGCTAACCTTTACATACCATATGTCTAATTCCTCCCGGCATGGATAGGCATAGATATGCGTTTTATATAGTTAATTCATTCTCTGGGTTGGTTACATGTGAAAAATATGCTGGGTATGAAACAATTATATTAAATACCAAAGATGTAATGTTTATTGCCTGTTTATATGTTTATAGGTTTTAGATGTTTTAGGTTGAATTAGTTTATGTTAATTTATATTGACCACATACGTCATAGGTCAGGTCATAAACGTCTGTAAACTTTAATCACGGTCCATATTCGCAAGTAGATAGTAAATTATAGTCTACTCACTGTTATAATGTACAAATATGGAAAGATTGTAATTTTGACCTCTGTTTGTATGCAAAAAAAAAAAATTCTTTCAATAAAGAAATAATTATGAAAAAAAAAAAAAACCTATGGTGCTGGATTCAACTAACTTATTATATATATATATATATATATATATATATATATATATATATATATATATATATATATATATATATATATATATATATATATATATATACACAGGGAGTGCAGAATTATTAGGCAAATGAGTATTTTGACCACATCATCCTCTTTATGCATGTTGTCTTACTCCAAGCTGTATAGGCTCGAAAGCCTACTACCAATTAAGCATATTAGGTGATGTGCATCTCTGTAATGAGAAGGGGTGTGGTCTAATGACATCAACACCCTATATCAGGTGTGCATAATTATTAGGCAACTTCCTTTCCTTTGGCAAAATGGGTCAAAAGAAGGACTTGACAGGCTCAGAAAAGTCAAAAATAGTGAGATATCTTGCAGAGGGATGCAGCACTCTTAAAAATGCAAAGCTTCTGAAGCGTGATCATCGAACAATCAAGCGTTTCATTCAAAATAGTCAACAGGGTCGCAAGAAGCGTGTGGAAAAACCAAGGCGCGAAATAACTGCCCATGAACTAAGAAAAGTCAAGCGTGCAGCTGCCAAGATGCCACTTGCCACCAGTTTGGCCATATTTCAGAGCTGCAACATCACTGGAGTGCCCAAAAGCACAAGGTGTGCAATACTCAGAGACATGGCCAAGGTAAGAAAGGCTGAAAGACGACCACCACTGAACAAGACATACAAGCTGAAACGTCAAGACTGGGCCAAGAAATATCTCAAGACTGATTTTTCTAAGGTTTTATGGACTGATGAAATGAGAGTGAGTCTTGATGGGCCAGATGGTTGGGCCCGTGGCTGGATTGGTAAAGGGCAGAGAGCTCCAGTCTGACTCAGATGCCAGCAAGGTGGAGGTGGAGTACTGGTTTGGGCTGGTATCATCAAAGATGAGCTTGTGGGGCCTTTTCGGGTTGAGGATGGAGTCTTGCTCAACTCCCAGTCCTACTGCCAGTTTCTGGAAGACACCTTCTTCAAGCAGTGGTACAGGAAGAAGTCTGCATCCTTCAAGAAAAACATGATTTTCATGCAGGACAATGCTCCATCACACGCGTCCAAGTACTCCACAGCGTGGCTGGCAAGAAAGGGTATACAAGAAGAAAATCTAATGACATGGCCTCCTTGTTCACCTGATCTGAACCCCATTGAGAACCTGTGGTCCATCATCAAATGTGAGATTTACAAGGAGGGAAAACAGTACACCTCTCTGAACAGTGTCTGGGAGGCTGTGGTTGCTGCTGCACGCAATGTTGATGGTGAACAGATCAAAACACTGACAGAATCCATGGATGGCAGGCTTTTGAGTGTCCTTGCAAAGAAAGGTGGCTATATTGGTCACTGATTTGTTTTTGTTTTGTTTTTGAATGTCAGAAATGTATATTTGTGAATGTTGAGATGTTATATTGGTTTCACTGGTAAAAATAAATAATTGAAATGGGTATATATTTGTTTTTTGTTAAGTTGCCTAATAATTATGCACAGTAATAGTCACCTGCACACACAGATATCCCCCTAAAATAGCTATAACTAAAAACAAACTAAAAACTACTTCCAAAACTATTCAGCTTTGATATTAATGAGTTTCTTGGGTTCATTGAGAACATGGTTGTTGTTCAATAATAAAATTAATCCTCAAAAATACAACTTGCCTAATAATTCTGCACTCCCTGTATATATATATGTGTGTGTGTATATATAATCTATCTCATGGGTTAATGCAATAAAGAACAACCTGGAATGGAAATCCAGGATAAAAAGACAGGGGATTCAGCACTCCTTTATAAAAAAAAAAAGCTCACAACTACAGAATGTGCAATGCTGATTTAATCGTGGAAATAGCGGTCTCTCTCACCATGAGAGCACTGTAGCACAGTATAAGGTATCACAACTTGCTATATACAAAATTAGATACCATTGACTGTACATATTTAGGAGGCACTCCCCCTGAAGACCGCTTAGATCCCTTTTACTTTTCCTGTCCAGCAAGTTTACCTCTGTGTAGGAGGCGCTGTGTGCAGCTGGGTGTAGTGAGTCTGGGAGGTGTCCCCCCTACATATACGTTATCTGTGTACCTGTATTCATTGCCGTATTGTTCAACCTACTTGTTAACTTCTAGGAGACTCCATTTTCCTTCTTAGATCCCAAACGTTACCTGCCCAGTATTTAACCCTGTGTACTGTGAGTTATCCTCGGGGTACTGAGCGCAGCAGGGTGTAGAGGGTTAATCATGTTTCCTGTATTGTTTCAAGCATCTTCTAGCAGGTAATCTTTACTACTGTGCTGGTGTTCATCCCTTACCGGTCAGGTTTACATTTTGTATATATTTGTATTTTCAATCTGTGCACTTTTTCACTACTCTGGTATTCTAATTTTGTATATATCTGTAGGAGCAGAAAACGGAGAGAGGCGCCTTATGGGACAGTATCGTGGTGTCGCTAATATGCAGATAGAGGCAGACAGCACACACAGATGGAAGAATACTCACAAGTGAGGCGGCATAAACGTATGCCAAACTAGACAGGACGGAACCTTAGTCGCCCGCCAGACGGTCCAATAGGAGAAAGACTCTCACGTTCCAGTGGTCCAATCCGCTACGGCGGACAAAGGCAGACGTCAGGTGCCCACAGCGTCTGTGGGAGGATCAATGGCTCAGAGTCCTTAGTGCAAGTGGCAGAATATCGCTCCACACATAGGATCAGATGGTAGACGATGAGAGCGGGGTTATCGTAAAAGATATTTTTATTGATAAAAGTAAAATTAAAACTGTTTAAAATACAAAAAACAGCAACGCGTTTCTCGACCTTCCGGTCGTTTCATCAGGCTGATATTCACTATGAAAACCCCGCTCTACTTAACATAATGATCATCCAATCACAGCCCGGTCTATTGTCCACACCCATCAACGAACCAATCGTAAATTGTGATTGGTATCTATGGTGACAGTAGCACCTGTTCTGTAATCAGAGATGATGAGTGTAAAGGACGATAATACCGACTGTGATCCGTATACATACATAGCTAAGGAATGACTGTAATATCGAAATGTAATGAATTCTTATATAATTCTAAAAATATCGAGAAATACTGAAAATTAGCAGTTGTTGCTATTGTATAAAGAGAGGTGTTTGGCTAAGAAAATGTGACAAGATTGTGTCTGCATTTCTCCTGTGTAATAGTTACGATGTGTGATAGTTGCGATGACAAAAGGAAGTTTAAGATATTATGTGTTTCTCCTGTGTAATAGTTACGATGTGTGATAGTTGCGATGACAAAAGGAAGTTTAAGATATTATATAAACCACCATAACATACAGATGCAGTATTATTGTACCATCTGTAAGCTAATGCAATAGAAACTTAATTGTAGGGCATGAGTGAATTAATATTCGTAAACCTATTGGTGGTAAAAATACATATTTAAAGGGACCATGTTTTCTAATGAATAATAATGTAGTTACATATTTAAAGATACCATGTGTTCTGATCAATGGATATAATAATTTAATATTCATATGTGTTAAAGGTGTAATGTATATTAGCAAATAATTTTGATAAATAGATATCTATAGGTATGTTATTATAATAGCCCCCACATATTTAAATGGCCTATATGTTCTAACAGATAGATATCAATATATGGTCATAGATGGTTGTGTCTCTAAATCTAAATATGATTAACTTGTAAAATGTTTATAATAATCAAACCAGTTATATCTGGTTGGTCCGAGACCATGGACGTCTATTCCAATAAAGATAAATGGTTGGTAATAAGTGATCTACAACATAAGCGGGCAGAGGGACTATAGAGAAGGACTTTTATGAGAAGGCTGCCAAATCGACACATAAATTGAGACCATCAGGGTACATGCTCTTCAGCAGATGGATCCAATAAGTCTCCCTCTGTCTGAGCCTAAAAAAACGGTTATAAAGATGAGATTTAGGAATGAATTCTATGGGATTGACAGAATAACAGTTAAGATCTCCCCTATGTACATCATTACAGTGTCTTGATACACTATGAAGTCTGTAGTTATTCTTCATATTTCGATGGTGTTCGGACCATCTGGTGCTAAGGTATCTACAGGTACGCCCTACGTATTGTACCCCACAGACACATGTAAGTAGATAAACTACATAAGAGGAAGCACAAGAAGCACGGCCAATGATGGTGTAGGATTTGTGGGTGATACTCGACCTAAAGGTTTTTTGCCGATCACCAATGAAAATACACATCTTACAGCGGGCTCGTCTGCACTTATAAGACCCATGTTGTGAATTGTTCCTATTATTTCCCGGGGAAGGTTGTCTATGTTTGACAATTTTGCTCGGAGCCAACAATTAGTGAACGATGATTTTGAGAAAATATCAACAAAGATCATCATGAAAGATAATTTATACCCCAATGAAAAACGTGCATTGAACAACCTTAAAATCAACAAATCTCTGGTAATACGACAGGCCAATAAGGGCGGTGGAGTGGTCCTTCAGGATCGCACTGACTATCTTTTGGAAGCCAGGAAAATCCTACATGATACGGCTTATTATAAGAAATTACACTCAGACCCCACTGTGGAGTTTAAAGCCATATTAAAACAAATTATAACATCAGCCTTTGACAAAGGCATACTCCTGAAAAAGGAGAAAAACTATCTGATTCCGAATGAACCTAATTTGGCCTTTTACTACCACCTTCCTAAGGTCCACAAGAACCGCTCATGCCCTCCTGGGAGACCTATAATAGCAGGGATCGGCAATCTTACTGACAATGTCTCATCATATGTTGACTACTTCCTACAGAAGTATGTTTTAGGCCTAGAATCCTACATTCGTGATTCAGCCGATCTGCTTAAAAAACTGGGATCATACCGCATTACATCCGATATGATTTGGGTCACCTGTGATGTTCAGGCCCTATATTCCAACATTCCCCATGATATGGGCCTACAGGCAGTTTCCAAATATTTGGAAAAGGATATATACTTACCTCAGACCCAACGAGAGTTTCTTCTAGATCTAATCGCTTTTATCTTGAGACATAACTACTTTGTCTTTCAAGACGAATTCTATATCCAAACTAAGGGTACGGCCATGGGTACCAGGTTCGCCCCCAGTTATGCGAACCTGTTCATGGGTTCCTTTGAACAATGTTACATCTACGAATCAGCATATGGGGCGAACCTGGTATACTATGGAAGATATATAGATGACCTTATCTTTATTTGGAGGGGCGAACCGTCTAGTGCCGAATCTTTTGTTGAACATCTAAACACCAACAATAGAGGCCTAGTGTTTACCAGTACTATTGAGAGGCAATCAATAGTGTACTTAGATCTTAATCTTAGTTTTACTGAGGGCCAAGTGACTAGCACCACCCACTTTAAGGCAGTGGATTGTAATAGCTACCTCGACTTTAAGAGCTGTCACTATCAGCCGTGGAAATTGAATGTCCCCTATGGTCAGTTCAAAAGAGTGCGCCGTAACTGTAGTTCTATGGCAGACTATGAAACACAAAGTCTTACCTTGAAGGAACGCTTTAGGGAGAAACATTACCCTAATTCGATCATTGAAAATGGCTACTTGAGAGCAAAAAATGACAATAGAGAATTGTATTTCACTGAGTCCAATGCACGATTAGAACCAATAAATAATAGTACCTTCCATAAAGATCCGTTGTTTATCACCCAATTCAACTCTAACCATAACCTAATTAGAGAGATTGTCACACGTCATTGGCAAATATTACTTAAAGACCCTATTTTGAAAAGAACTTTGGATGATAAACCCAGAATAGTCTATAGAAGGGCACCAACCCTCAAAACAATGTTGGCTCCGAGCAAAATTGTCAAACATAGACAACCTTCCCCGGGAAATAATAGGAACAATTCACAACATGGGTCTTATAAGTGCAGACGAGCCCGCTGTAAGATGTGTATTTTCATTGGTGATCGGCAAAAAACCTTTAGGTCGAGTATCACCCACAAATCCTACACCATCATTGGCCGTGCTTCTTGTGCTTCCTCTTATGTAGTTTATCTACTTACATGTGTCTGTGGGGTACAATACGTAGGGCGTACCTGTAGATACCTTAGCACCAGATGGTCCGAACACCATCGAAATATGAAGAATAACTACAGACTTCATAGTGTATCAAGACACTGTAATGATGTACATAGGGGAGATCTTAACTGTTATTCTGTCAATCCCATAGAATTCATTCCTAAATCTCATCTTTATAACCGTTTTTTTAGGCTCAGACAGAGGGAGACTTATTGGATCCATCTGCTGAAGAGCATGTACCCTGATGGTCTCAATTTATGTGTCGATTTGGCAGCCTTCTCATAAAAGTCCTTCTCTATAGTCCCTCTGCCCGCTTATGTTGTAGATCACTTATTACCAACCATTTATCTTTATTGGAATAGACGTCCATGGTCTCGGACCAACCAGATATAACTGGTTTGATTATTATAAACATTTTACAAGTTAATCATATTTAGATTTAGAGACACAACCATCTATGACCATATATTGATATCTATCTGTTAGAACATATAGGCCATTTAAATATGTGGGGGCTATTATAATAATATACCTATAGATATCTATTTATCAAAATTATTTGCTAATATACATTACACCTTTAACACATATGAATATTAAATTATTATATCCATTGATCAGAACACATGGTATCTTTAAATATGTAACTACATTATTATTCATTAGAAAACATGGTCCCTTTAAATATGTATTTTTACCACCAATAGGTTTACGAATATTAATTCACTCATGCCCTACAATTAAGTTTCTATTGCATTAGCTTACAGATGGTACAATAATACTGCATCTGTATGTTATGGTGGTTTATATAATATCTTAAACTTCCTTTTGTCATCGCAACTATCACACATCGTAACTATTACACAGGAGAAACACATAATATCTTAAACTTCCTTTTGTCATCGCAACTATCACACATCGTAACTATTACACAGGAGAAATGCAGACACAATCTTGTCACATTTTCTTAGCCAAACACCTCTCTTTATACAATAGCAACAACTGCTAATTTTCAGTATCTCTCGATATTTTTAGAATTATATAAGAATTCATTACATTTCGATATTACAGTCATTCCTTAGCTATGTATGTATACGGATCACAGTCGGTATTATCGTCCTTTACACTCATCATCTCTGATTACAGAACAGGTGCTACTGTCACCATAGATACCAATCACAATTTACGATTGGTTCGTTGATGGGTGTGGACAATAGACCGGGCTGTGATTGGATGATCATTATGTTAAGTAGAGCGGGGTTTTCAAAGTGAATATCAGCCTGATGAAACGACCGGAAGGTCGAGAAACGCGTTGCTGTTTTTTGTATTTTAAACAGTTTTAATTTTACTTTTATCAATAAAAATATCTTTTACGATAACCCCGCTCTCATCGTCTACCATCTGATCCTATGTGTGGAGCGATATTCTGCCACTTGCACTAAGGACTCTGAGCCATTGATCCTCCCACAGACGCTGTGGGCACCTGACGTCTGCCTTTGTCCGCCGTAGCGGATTGGACCACTGGAACGTGAGAGTCTTTCTCCTATTGGACCGTCTGGCGGGCGACTAAGGTTCCGTCCTGTCTAGTTTGGCATACGTTTATGCCGCCTCACTTGTGAGTATTCTTCCATCTGTGTGTGCTGTCTGCCTCTATCTGCATATTAGCAACACCACGATACTGTCCCATAAGGCGCCTCTCTCCGTTTTCTGCTCCCACAGATATCTGCCATTATCCTACTTTTGGGAGTGCTGCCGTTAGATCGGGTGGCCTGCGGTGTGGTATTACCTTGCCTCCCCCGAGACTGGTTTTGGTTTATGTGCTTTGCATTTCATACCTGCGCACCTCAATAAGGACTCAATCCTCGTTTTTTCTAATTTTGTATATAGCAAGTTGTAATACCTTATACTGTGCTACAGTGCTCTCATGGTGAGAGAGACCGCTATTTCCACGAGTAAATCAGCATTGCACATTCTGTAGTTATGAGCTTTTTTTTCTAAAAGAGTGCTGGATCCCCTGTCTTTTTATCCTGGATTTCATTCCAGGTAGGTTGTTCTTTCTTGCATTAACCCATGAGAATTATTTTAAGGGTCTGCACCAATTTTCCCTTTGTTGGATATATAGACACGCAGGCTGGTCAATAGTATCTTGATATAAGCTCTTAAATAAGCAGCAGTTGCGTCCCCTCTGGAACTTTCTCGATTAATTTTTAAATATACTCAAGCAACCAGAAAAAAAATGTGAAGATACTTAAAATTAACACTAACATGCTCTGCTGATTCCTTTCTCTATAGTGGGCTCTCAAAGGTGAAAGCAAGCCCTTTTAATGCCACCAGACCCTACATAACTGCTCTTGAAAGTTGTGAGCACAAGACAGTCTGTGAATTAGACATCATGCTGCAACTGGGTGCCCGGGACTGAACGGAGGCGGCATTAATATTAATTAATAATTTGCTTTTATTTACTGTATTTAAATATTATCAAGTAAATACAACATGTATAGTATTGGTTATATAACCTAGTTAGGCATATTTTTAATAGTAACTCTCAAGCAGCCAGAAACTACACTTATCCGGAATCTACCAATCCCCTTGGGTGCCGGTTAACTGGGAGTTTACTAGATATAGATATACACATACATATACTTTACATCTTTAGACATGTATATGTATGTATCTCCTATGTTTAAGCCCTTTGCCTGCCTTTTTTTTCCTTTAACACCTGAGACCTCATATCTTTGAGCCTTATAACTTTTTTTTGCGATTTTTAAAATAAATAATTTTTATTAGTTTTATTATGAGTATAACTGTACTTTGTAATGTATTTTCCTTCTAAATACAGGGAGAGTCCACAGCTGCATTCATTACTTTTGGGAATACAGAACCTGGCCACCAGGAGGAGGCAAAGACACCCCAGCCAAAGGCTTAAATACCTCCCCCACTGCCCTCATCCCCCAGTCATTCTTTGCCTTTCGTCACAGGAGGTTGGCAGAGAACTGTCGGAAGAATTACGGAGTAGTTCCTTATGGAGGGTAGTACTCTTTGAGATGGGACTGGAGTTTTTAGTAGTCTTGTTAGCCTCTCAGTGACATCATTGATGAAGTTTAGAGTCCGGAGATGCAGGGAGAGTCTTTCTGCGAAATCATCCCGACTCATAATAACAGCTCCATTAGCAATCAGCGTTGACGAGTTTCGTTGCCTGATTTTCTGTACTCCAGTCCATGTCAGAAGTGCTGCTACAATCTGTCATACTTGAAGGACCGTGTTGCTGTTCCACGGCATAGATTCCGGTAAGATAGTTTCAATTATTACTTGCACGTTAACGTAAAATAAGAGAACAGGGTTTCAGTGGGACTCCTTTATCTTTATGGAATCAAGGGTTAATATCTCCTGAGGGGGATTATTGAACAGTGGGGACTTTATTCATGTTTGTTATGTGATTCTGACTGCTTAGGTGTAAGACGTTTAGATGTTTTGGGGTTCATAGGCTATTACGGAACGTACAGGTTAATTTTCCTGCTGCGCTGTTTTATTATACTGGCACGCTTTTCCTTAGCGGGAGTGATCTTGCACGTTACACCACGTAACCGGGTGCGGTCACATTTTCTGTTTTTCCCATTTTCGTATTCCTGACAGAGCGTCTGCGGAGAGGATCTGTTTCTCTGCCTGTCTGGTTCATAGGAGGTGGTGAGTGCCTCAGCCATTGGGGGTGTATGGTGCCAGTTGTTTTTGTCCATAAACTAAGTAGCCGAGTTATGGACGATTCTGATATGTTAGAGGGGGGTTCCTTGGATTCAGATTTTGATACCTGGGTATGTTGTGGGGAGGCCCGGGTAACCCAGCCCTCTAAATTATGTTCCGTATGCCGCCATAGGGTGTTCTCCTCTTCCAATGTTGGGAGGTTAGAGAGCCCTGAGCCATCCGCCTCTGAGGATTTTGCATCCCGTGAGGTCTTTTCCCTAGAATCTTCTGTTCCTACACCGGCAGTTGTCCCGAATACCGCTACCCCTTCTCCTGAAGAGGTCTCTTTCCACCAGAGGTTACTGCACGGTTTTGCATGGCCATATTTCTGGCTTTAGCACATTTGCATCTTCCTGCCACGTGGAAGAGAAGACAACCGTGTGTTCCCAACCAGGGTCCGGCATGTAAGAGGATGATATCCGATCAGTCTTCTGGGGAAGCGCTGTCCTCTGAGGCTTCAGAGGTGCTACCTCCAGAGTCGGAGCCCCCAGATACTCTAACGGAGGTGAATTTTGCTTTTAGATTTAGAATGGCTCACGTGCGTGTACTTCTGAGGTAGGTTTTGGCGACGTTGGAGGTCACCAGTTCTGATCCGTCAGCTGAATCTCAGTCTTCTGAATCAGATAGTGAGCTTGTTTAGACGACTGGAGGTATGGTGGTCCTATTCCTTATCGTCTCTGTATTTTTTATTTCTTTTTTTGTTGTTGTTTTTTTAAACAAGCTTTATTTTAAGAATTTGCACAATACATCGAGGCAGAAAAATGTATAATTATCAATTTGACACGTATACTCTGTAGTAGTTCTGCCGTATCATACAGCTAAAGTTCTTGGAAAATATAAAGATAACAGTCCAGAAATACAAAGGATAATTCAGTTTTAAAGGTGGGGTTGTGGGCCCACCGACTTAAGCTTGTTATACATTTAATTTTATATTTCAACAACACATTACTGGTATTGCCATAGCGGATAGAGATACAGTAAAGAAGGGGAGCAAGTATAGGGACAGGAGTAGGGGAGAGCAGGGAGATATCTAGGAGGGGTGTAGGAGAGGGGAAAAAAAGGGGGAAGGGGATAGGGAGATAAGCCACCCTTTGGTGGGGGGGGGGGGAGAGAAGGCGTAGTGGAGTCAGGAGCTTCAGTGTGCTAGGCTCTGAGTGTTGTTTGCGGGTTCAAAGACCCTTGCCGTCCCATGCTAGCTGCATGAGTTTGTGTGTTGCAAATTTTTCCAGTTTTCTTGTAGTGGAAGTGCTCCAGCCGGAACAAGTCCTCCACCCTGGCCTTCCACTCCTGCAAGGTAGGTGCGCAAATCATCTTCTAGAGCTTAGGTACCAGCCCCTTGGCTGCGCCCAGCATCAGGAGTAGTAAGTGATACGCTGCTTCCCCTTCCGTTTTGGAGAGGTCGTGGTATAGTAGATTTTTTGGGTTGGGCGGGATAGCTAGTTGAAGGACACTACTCATTTCGGTAAATACCTCGTCCCAGAAGGACGTAATCCCAGGGCAGTACCACCATACGTGCATTAATGTACCCTCCTCCCCACAACCCTTCCAGCACTCCCCATTCATTGTTAGATAGATTTTCCTAAGCCTATGTGGTGTAAGGTACCAGCGGCTCAGAAATATATAATGCATTTCCTGTATCCTGGCGGATACCGATGCCTTTTTGTTTCTCTTGAAAATGTTATACCAGTCCTCAGTGTCTATGCCACGCATGCGCAAATGATGGAAGGCATTGCTCTTCTCCCGAAATGAGCATTTTGTATAATTTGAAGATGAGATGTCTTGGGGGTTGGCTTGCTACACATACATTTTAAAAAATAGTTTTCTGCCTGCTGTAGTGAGTTTTACTTTTGTGCGTAGTATAGAAATGTGTCAACTGTGCCATACAGAACCAAGAGGAGAACGCCTGGCTGAGATTTAAGCCTGCCGTCCTGCAGAGCGTGCGTTATGTTGTAATCTGCTAGAGGGTATGTTTGATCGTAGACCCTGGTTACAGTATTAAACCCTATATCCTGGTTTTCCCTAATCTGGGTCAAGGGAAAGTTTAGTGAGGAGATAAGTCTCATCACGTATTAGCTTATCCCACATTAAGACCACCTCCCATAGGAGCAAGTAGTTCTCCATTACTCTAGAGCGACGGGTTGATGTCACCCACGCCAGTGACCCAACGTTACCTCTCTGCAGCATCTCACAATCTATCTGTGTCCATGCTTTTTTTTTTATTGTTGCGACACCACTCTATAAGTCTTTGCAGGTTTATGGCTTTGCGATATGTCTCCAGCTGAGAGACTCCCACCCCTCCCTAGTGAGATATGTCTTCCGCTGAATTCTAGGTTTGACCCCATTCCAAATGTATGTTTCTATGGCCACCTGGATTTGGTGCAGCAAGTGGTAAGATATAGATATCGGGATTGTTTGGAGCATATACAGGGAGTGCAGAATTATTAGGCAAGTTGTATTTTTGAGGATTAATTTTATTATTGAACAACAACCATGTTCTCAATGAACCCATAAAACTAATTAATATCAAAGCTGAATAGTTTTGGAAGTAGTTTTTAGTCTGTTTTTAGTTATAGCTATTTTAGGGGGATATCTGTGTGTGCAGGTGACTATTACTGTGCATAATTATTAGGCAACTTAACAAAAAACAAATATATACCCATTTCAATTATTTATTTTTACCAGTGAAACCAATATAACATCTCAACATTCACAAATATACATTTCTGACATTGAAAAACAAAACAAAAACAAATCAGTGACCAATATAGCCACCTTTCTTTGCAAGGACACTCAAAAGCCTGCCATCCATGGATTCTGTCAGTGTTTTGATCTGTTCACCATCAACATTGCGTGCAGCAGCAACCACAGCCTCCCAGACACTGTTCAGAGAGGTGTACTGTTTTCCCTCCTTGTAAATCTCACATTTGATGATGGACCACAGGTTCTCAATGGGGTTCAGATCAGGTGAACAAGGAGGCCATGTCATTAGATTTTCTTCTTTTATACCCTTTCTTGCCAGTCACGCTGTGGAGTACTTGGACGCGTGTGATGGAGCATTGTCCTGCATGAAAATCATGTCAAGGATGCAGACTTCTTCCTGTACCACTGCTTGAAGAAGGTGTCTTCCAGAAACTGGCAGTAGGACTGGGAGTTGAGCTTGACTCCATCCTCAACCCGAAAAGGCCCCACAAGCTCATCTTTGATGATACCAGCCCAAACCAGTACTCCACCTCCACCTTTCTGGCGTCTGAGTCGGACTGGAGCTCTCTGCCCTTTACCAATCCAGCCACGGGCCCATCCATCTGGCCCACCAAGACTCACTCTCATTTCATCAGTCAATAAAACCTTAGAAAAATCAGTCTTGAGATATTTCTTGGCCCAGTCTTGACGTTTCAGCTTGTGTGTCTTGTTCAGTGGTGGTCGTCTTTCAGCCTTTCTTACCTTGGCCATGTCTCTGAGTATTGCACACCTTGTGCTTTTGGGCACTCCAGTGATGTTGCAGCTCTGAAATATGGCCAAACTGGTGGCAAGTGGCATCTTGGCAGCTGCACGCTTGACTTTTCTCAGTTCATGGGCAGTTATTTTGCGCCTTGGTTTTTCCACACCCTTCTTGCGACCCTGTTGACTATTTTGAATGAAACGCTTGATTGTTCGATGATCACGCTTCAGAAGCTTTGCAATTTTAAGAGTGCTGCATCCCTCTACAAGATATCTCACTATTTTTGACTTTTCTGAGCCTGTCAAGTCCTTCTTTTGACCCATTTTGCCAAAGGAAAGGAAGTTGCCTAATAATTATGCACACCTGATATAGGGTGTTGATGTCATTAGACCACACCCCTTCTCATTACAGAGATGCACATCACCTAATATGCTTAATTGGTAGTAGGCTTTCAAGCCTATACAGCTTGGAGTAAGACAAAATGCATAAAGAGGATGATGTGGTCAAAATACTCATTTGCCTAATAATTCTGCACTCCCTGTAGAGGATCCTGGGCAGGACATTCATTTTAACCACACTGATGCGGCCTAGCCATTAAATGCTTTTATTTCTCCAGCTTGTGAGGTCTCTTGTTATTTCGTCCCTGATCATCTTGTAATTAATATCTACCAGTTCCTTAACTTGTGGTGTAAGGGTAATTCCCAGGTATTTAAGGGAGGTAGGAGATATTTTAAGTCTTTCAAATGTGGTTTTCGGCTCTGTTATATTTAATATCTCTGTTTTAGAGGGATTGGGTAGAAAATTTGAAACTTCTCCATACCCTGTAAACTCTTCAAGAGCTGCCGCCAGTGACAGGACATTGTTGGAGATTGTTAGTAGGATGTCGTCTGTCTGCATAAATCACGATTTTGTGCTCTGTCTTGCCTACTGTCATACCTTATTATAGATGCATTGTCCCGGATTCTACAAGCCAGCAGCTCTATGGTAAGGGCAAATAGGAGCGGGGACAAAGGACATCCCTGTCTCGTCCCGTTATTTATTGGGAAGGCATCTGATAATGTGCCATTTACCCAAACTCTAGCAGTGGGGACAGAGTATAATGCAAATATGGTATTAATAAATCTGGTTCCGAATCCGTATTTTTGTAGGGTGTGGCGCATGAATGACTAGTTCACCAGGTGTCAAACGCCTTTTCTGCGTCAGTTGAGACTAGTGATAATGGGATAGCATTAACATTGGCCTGCAAGATCAGTTGTAAGACTTTGAACGTGTTATCTCGGGCCTCCTGGGCTGGGATAAACCCAACCTGATCAGTGGATATTAACTGGGGCAATAGTTTATTTAACCGGTTTGCGAGTACCTTAGCTAGGATTTTGACATCCGAATTCAGGAGATATATGGTTTGGTAATTTTCCTGTCTGTCGGGGGGCTTGCCGGGTTTTGGTATAACCACAATGTAGCATAGATCTGGGAAGGGTTTGCGTGTCGGGAAACTGATGGAATATGTCTAATAAATGTGGTGTTAGTTTGTGTGAGAAGATTTTAAAATATTTCAGGCCGAAGCCATCCGGTCCTGGGCTCTTTCCAGTGGGCAAGTCTTTTATAGCTTTCAGTATCTCCTCTCTTGTTATATTAGTCTCAAGAGACTCGGTTTCCTCCCCAGATAGTGTTTGTGTGTTCGTTTCTGTAATGTATTAGTGAATCATTGACTCATGTGTGGCTTTTAGTAGAGAGTCCATAGGAGTGCGTCCTGGTGTTTGTAGATTATAGACAGCGCTATAGTACTCCCTAAATGTATTAGCGATCATCCTGCTGTCTGCCTTGGAGAGGCCCTGGTTATCTGTTAGAGTATGCACGTATGACCTAATCTTTTTCCGAGCTATTGCCCGGGCCAGCAGTTTCCCCGCCTTGTCTCCCTGTTCGAAAAACTTTTGTCGTAGGATTAGGGTCTGTCTCTGCTGCTCCTCCTGGAGGAAGTGCAAAAGATCTGTCCTAGCCCGTTGTAATTCTTTTTGTAGTTTTATATCGCTAGTGTTCTGCTTATGAGCATCTTGCGCCAGTAGTGCTTGGTATTGCACCCTATATTGTTTAACTATTCTTGCTTTATGTTTGATTAGCTTGTCCCTCAGGACACATTTATGTGCCTCCCATACAGTGGTATTTGGCGTTGTGCCGGCGTGTTTAGTGTAAAGTACTCTACTAGTGTTTTGCGTATCTCTGGCATGATAATGGGGTCATTGAGTAGAGTATCAGGTTTACAGATGTACGGTGTGATTGGTGTGTTAGGCCACCGGAGCAGCTCACCGGGGCATGGTCTGACCAGGTTATTGGCCTGATAGCACAGCTCGTAGTGATTGTGAGCCCTAGTGTATCTGTAAAAAGATAGTCTGTTCTGGAATACCTCCTGTGTGGATGCGAATAGATTGTGTAATTTCTGGCTGTAGGATGGAGAGTACGCCATATATCATGTCGGACCAGTTCCCTAACTGCACTGTTTAGAGTCTTTATTACTCTCAGGGGAGCGCTGGAAATGCCGCCCAAGGTGTCAACGGTGGGGTTCATGGGGGTGTTGAAATCTCCTCCTAGAAATGTTATGCCTGTCTGTGATTCTAGTAGCCTATTGGTTAATTTCTTGAAGAAGGCGGATTGGGAGTGATTGGGGGTATATACATTTACCAATTTTATCGGCCTACCGTGCAAGCTGCCCGTAAGTATAAGAAATCTGCCCTCAGGATCTCGTTCTAGTTGTGTCATTTGGAAGGGCATCTTTGTGCTGATTAGTATCCATACTCTGCTCTTTTTTTGTCGGACCTGAGGCAAAATAGGCAGTGGGAAAGTAACGATTATACCATTTGGGTTCATGTTTCGCAAAATGTCTCTTGTAAAAATATATCACCCCCCATTCTGTATAGATCTTTTGTAACTAGTGCGCATTTTCCTGGGCTGTTAAGCCCTTTTACATTTATTATAATGTCTATTGTAAGATTTTTAATACGGCTTTGCTTTGATGCCATGGCCGCAATGTCTGCGTGGGGGTTGCTGGATACGGAAGAGGGGGGAGAAGGAGAAGAAAAAAAGGGGGGGGGGGGGAGAGAAGGGGAGGTAGTGGAGAGAGGTAAGGATGAAAGGGAGGGTTTAGAGGCGAGTGTTAGCTAGACTCGAGAGATGATGTGAGTAAGAAAGTAAGTGTGCCTCTGTTATGCTGAGGCAATGGGGAAAAGTAGATTAGATGAAAGACCCTGTTTCCTAGATGTTATATGAAAGACCCTGTTTCCTAGATGTTAGATGAAAGACCCTGTTTCCTAGATGTTAGATGAAAGACCCTGTTTCCTAGATGTTAGGAATACGGGAGAAGACAAAGAATATATTCTATAAACTATTATAAACAAATCTCTATCACAATACAACAATTCACAATACCAGTATAATAAACCAGGGGTAGTAGGCCTGGAGCTAGCGTATGTTGATCTATATACTTTAACAGTTTTAGAGTTGCACGAACTTACAAAAATGTTTAAACATTAAAAGAAATGGAAAAAAATAAAATTCTCAGTGCCCCTATTTCGTTCATGTAATTGGCAAGAGTCCATGAGCTAGTGACGTATGGGATATACAATCCTACCAGGAGGGGCAAAGTTTCCCAAACCTCAAAATGCCTATAAATACACCCCTCACCACACCCACAAATCAGTTTTACAAACTTTGCCTCCCATGGAGGTGGTGAAGTAAGTTTGTGCTAAGATTTCTACGTTAATATGCGCTTCTCAGCATTTTGAAGCCCGATTCCTCTCAGAGTACAGTGAATGTCAGAAGGATGTGAAGGGAGTATCACCTATTTAATGCAATGGTTTTCCTCACGGGGATATATTTCATAGGTTCTCTGTTAACGGTCGTAGAGATAAATCTCCTACCTCCCTTTTCAGATCGATGATATACTCTCATATTCCATTACCTCTACTGATAACCCTTTCAGTACTGGTTTTTGCTATCTGCTATATTGTGAATGGGTGTCTTTTGGTAAGTATGTTTTCATTATTTAAGACACTCTCAGCTATGGTTTGGCACTTTATGTATTTATATAATGTTCTAAATATATGTATTGTACTTATATTTGCCATGATTCAGGTTTCAGTATATTTCCTTTTGCAGACTGTCCGTTTCATATCTGGGAAATGCATTTTCTTTCATGTAATTAGCAAGAGTCCATGAGCTAGTGACGTATGGGATATACATTCCTACCAGGAGGGGCAAAGTTTCCCAAACCTTAAAATGCCTATAAATACACCCCTCACCACACCCACAATTCAGTTTTACAAACTTTGCCTCCCATGGAGGTGGTGAAGTAAGTTTGTGCTTGATTCTACGTTGATATGCGATTCGCAGCAGGCGGAAGCCCGGTTTTCCTCTCAGAGTGCAGTGAATGTCAGAGGGATGTGAAGAGAGTATTGCCTATTTGAATACAATGGTCTTCCTCTAGGGGATCTATTTCATAGGTTCTCTGTTATCGGTTGTAGAGATTTCTTCTCCTACCTCCCTTTTCAGATCGACGATATACTCTTATATACCATTACCTCTACTGATTCTCGTTTCAGTACTGGTTTGGCTATCTACTATATGTAGATGAGTGTCCTGGGGTAAGTAAGTCTTATTTCTCCAACATAGGTGTGTCCGGTCCACGGCGTCATCCTTACTTGTGGGATATTCTCTTCCCCAACAGGAAATGGCAAAGAGCCCAGCAAAGCTGGTCACATGATCCCTCCTAGGCTCCGCCTTCCCCAGTCATTCTCTTTGCCGTTGCACAGGCAACATCTCCACGGAGATGGCTCAGAGTTTTTTGGTGTTTAAATGTAGTTTTTATTCTTCTATCAAGAGTTTGTTATTTTAAAATAGTGCTGGTATGTACTATTTACTCTGAAACAGAAAAGAGATGAAGATTTCTGTTTGTAAGAGGAAAATGATTTTAGCAGCCGTTACTAAAATCGATGGCTGTTTCCACACAGGACTGTTGAGAGGAATTAACTTCAGTTGGGGGAAACAGTGAGCAGACTTTGGCTGCTTGAGGTATGACACATTTCTAACAAGACTTGGTAATGCTGGAAGCTGTCATTTTCCCTATGGGATCCGGTAAGCCATTTTCTTAATTTTCAATATAAGAATAAAAGGGCTTCACAAGGGCTTTAAAGACTGGTAGACATTTTTCTGGGCCAAAACGATTACTTTATAAGCATATTTAATGGTTTATAACTTTGGAGAGTTATTTTAATCTTGGGAATTTTATTAAAAAAACGGCAGGCACTGTATTGGACACCTTTTGTCACTGGGGGCCTTTTCTAGTCATAGGCAGAGCCTCATTTTCGCGCCACTAATGCGCAGTTATTTTTGAGAAGCAAGGCATGCAGATGCATGTGTGAGGAGCTCGGATCCACTGAAAAAGCTTATTGAAGGCGTCATTTGGTATCGTATTCCCCTCTGGGCTTGGTTGGGTCTCAGCAAAGCAGATACCAGGGACTGTATAGGGGTTAAATGTAAAAACGGCTCCGGTTCCGTTATTTTAAGAGTTAAAGCTTTCAAATTTGGTGTGCAATATTTTTAAGGCTTTATGACACTGTGGTGAAATTTTGGTGAATTTTGAACATTTCCTTCATACTTTTGCGTATATTCAGTAAAAAAGTGTGTTCAGTTTAAAATTTAAAGAGACAGTAACGGTTTTATTTTAAAACGTTTTTTGTGCTTTGTTATCAAGTTTATGCCTATTAACATGTCTGAACTATCAGATAGACGATGTTCTGTATGTTCGGAAGCCAAGGTTCCTCTCCATTTAAATATATGTGATGAATGTGACAAACAAAGTAGGGACAATGATGCCACTGATAATAATGTTGCCCAAAATGATTCCTTAAGTGAGGGGAGTAAGCATGGTACTGCATCATCTCCTTCTATGTCTACACCAGTCTTGCCCACTCAGGAGGTCCCTAGTGAATCTAGTGCGCCAATCCTCCTTACTATGCAACAATTAACGGCTGTAATGGATAATTCTATTAAAAACATTTTAGCCAAAATGCCCACTTATCAGCGAAAGCGCGACTGCTCTGTTTTAGATACTGAAGAGCATGAGGACGCTGATGATAATGGTTCTGACATGCCCTTACACCAGTCTGAAGGGGCTAGGGAGGTTTTGTCTGAGGGAGAAATTTCAGATTCAGGAAAAATTTCTCAACAAGCTGAACCTGACGTTATTACATTTAAATTTAAATTGGAACATCTCCGCGCTCTGCTTAAGGAGGTGTTAT
Organism: Bombina bombina; assembly: GCF_027579735.1. Taxonomy (NCBI): domain Eukaryota; kingdom Metazoa; phylum Chordata; class Amphibia; order Anura; family Bombinatoridae; genus Bombina; species Bombina bombina. Next base: position 1,491,348,598 of record NC_069499.1, on the reverse strand, counting down.
CTACTCTGGATGATTGTGACAATTTGGTCATTCCAGAGAAATTATGTAAGATGGACAGGTTCCTAGAGGTCCCGGTGCCCCCCGAAGCTTTTCCTATACCCAAGCGGGTGGCGGACATTGTAAACAAAGAATGGGAAAGGCCCGGCATACCTTTTGTCCCTCCCCCTATATTTAAGAAATTATTTCCTATGGTCGACCCCAGGAAGGACTTATGGCAGACAGTCCCCAAGGTCGAGGGGGCGGTTTCTACTCTAAACAAACGCACCACTATCCCTATAGAAGATAGTTGTGCTTTCAAAGATCCTATGGATAAAAAATTAGAGGGTTTGCTTAAAAAGATGTTTGTTCAGCAAGGTTACCTTCTACAACCAATTTCATGCATTGTTCCTGTCACTACAGCAGCGTGTTTCTGGTTTGAGGAACTAGAAAAGTCGCTCAATCAAGCATCCTCTTATGAGGAGGTTATGGACAGAGTTCAAGCACTTAAGTTGGCTAACTCTTTTACCTTAGACGCCACTTTGCAATTAGCTAGATTAGCGGCGAAAAATTCAGGTTTTGCTATTGTGGCGCGCAGAGCGCTTTGGCTGAAGTCTTGGTCAGCGGATGTGTCCTCCAAGAACAGATTGCTTAACATCCCTTTCAAGGGGAAAACGCTGTTTGGCCCTGACTTGAAAGAGATTATTTCAGACATCACTGGGGGAAAGGGCCACGCCCTTCCTCAGGATAGGTCTTTTAAGGCTAAAAATAAAACAAATTTTCGTCCCTTTCGCAGAAACGGACCAGCCTCAAATTCTACATCCTCTAAGCAAGAGGGTAATTCTTCTCAAACCAAGCCAGCCTGGAGACCGATGCAAGGCTGGAACAAAGGTAAGCAGGCCAAGAAGCCCGCTACCGCTACCAAGACAGCATGAGATGCTGGCCCCCGATCCGGGACCGGATCTGGTGGGGGGCAGACTCTCTCTCTTCGCTCAGGCTTGGGCAAGAGATGTTCAGGATCCTTGGGCGCTAGAAATAGTTTCTCAAGGTTATCTCCTGGAATTCAAGGAACTACCCCCAAGGGGAAGGTTCCACAGGTCTCAATTGTCTTCAGACCAAATAAAAAGACAGGCATTCTTACATTGTGTAGAAGACCTGTTAAAAATGGGAGTGATTCATCCTGTTCCATTAGGAGAACAAGGGATGGGGTTTTACTCCAACCTGTTCATAGTTCCCAAAAAAGAGGGAACATTCAGGCCAATTTTGGATCTCAAGATCCTAAACAAATTTCTCAAGGTCCCATCGTTCAAGATGGTAACCATTCGGACAATTCTTCCTACCATCCAGGAAGGTCAATTCATGACCACGGTGGATTTAAAGGATGCGTATCTACATATTCCTATCCACAAGGAACATCATCGGTTCCTAAGATTCGCCTTTCTGGACAAGCATTACCAGTTTGTGGCACTTCCATTCGGACTAGCCACTGCTCCAAGAATTTTCACAAAGGTACTAGGGTCCCTTCTAGCAGTGCTAAGGCCAAGGGGCATTGCAGTAGTACCCTACTTGGACGACATACTGATTCAAGCGTCGTCTCTACCACAAGCAAAAGCTCATACGGACATTGTCCTAGCCTTTCTCAGATCTCACGGGTGGAAAGTGAACGTAGAAAAAAGTTCTCTATTCCCGTCAACAAGAGTTCCCTTCTTGGGAACAATAATAGACTCCTTGGAAATGAAGATTTTTCTGACAGAAGCCAGAAAATCTCTTGTCAAGTACTTCATTCTGTTCTTCTTCCTTCCATAGCGCAGTGCATGGAAGTAATAGGTTTGATGGTTGCGGCAATGGACATAGTTCCTTTTGCGCGAATTCATCTAAGACCATTACAACTGTGCATGCTCAGACAGTGGAATGGGGATTATACAGATTTGTCCCCGACGATCCAAGTAGATCAGAGGATCAGAGATTCACTCCGTTGGTGGCTGACCCTGGACTACCTGTCCCAAGGGATGAGCTTCAGAAGACCAGAGTGGGTCATTGTAACGACCGACGCCAGCCTGGTGGGCTGGGGCGCGGTCTGGAAACACCTGAAGGCTCAGGGTCTATGGTCTCGGGAAGAATCTCTTCTCCCGATAAACATTCTGGAACTGAGAGCGATATTCAATGCTCTCAAGGCTTGGCCTCAACTAGCAAAGGCCAAATTCATAAGGTTTCAATCAGACAACATGACGACTGTTGCATATATCAACCATCAGGGGGGAACAAGGAGTTCCCTGGCGATGGAAGAAGTGACCAAAGTAATTCAATGGGCGGAGCTTCACTCCTGCCACTTGTCTGCAATCCACATCCCAGGAGTGGAAAATTGGGAAGCGGATTTTCTGAGTCGTCAGACATTTCATCCGGGGGAGTGGGAACTCCATCCGGAAATCTTTGCCCAAATAACTCAATTATGGGGCATTCCAGACATGGATCTGATGGCGTCTCGTCAGAACTTCAAGGTTCCTTGCTACGGGTCCAGATCCAGGGATCCCAAGGCGACTCTAGTAGATGCACTAGTAGCGCCCTGGACCTTCAACCTAGCTTATGTGTTCCCACCGTTTCCTCTCATTCCCAGGCTGGTAGCCAGGATCAATCAAGAGAGGGCTTCGTTGATCTTGATAGCTCCTGCGTGGCCACGCAGAACTTGGTATGCAGACCTGGTGAATATGTCATCGGCTCCACCATGGAAGCTACCTTTGAGACGGGACCTTCTTGTTCAAGGTCCGTTCGAACATCCGAATCTGGCATCACTCCAACTGACTGCTTGGAGATTGAACGCTTGATTTTATCAAAGCGTGGGTTCTCAGATTCTGTCATTGATACTCTTATTCAGGCTAGAAAGCCTGTAACTAGAAAAATTTACCATAAAGTATGGAAGAAATATATATGTTGGTGCGAATCGAAAGGATTCCCATGGAACAGGGTAAAAATTCCTAAGATTCTATCCTTTCTACAAGAGGGTTTGGAGAAAGGATTATCTGCAAGTTCTTTGAAGGGACAGATTTCTGCTTTATCTGTTTTACTTCACAAGAAGCTGGCGGCTGTGCCAGATGTTCAGGCTTTTGTTCAGGCTCTGGTTAGAATCAAGCCTGTTTACAAACCTTTGACTCCTCCTTGGAGTCTCAATTTAGTTCTTTCAGTTCTTCAAGGGGTTCCGTTTGAACCCTTACATTCCGTAGATATTAAGTTATTATCTTGGAAAGTTTTGTTTTTGGTTGCAATTTCTTCTGCTAGAAGAGTTTCAGAGTTATCTGCTCTGCAGTGTTCTCCTCCTTATCTGGTGTTCCATGCAGATAAGGTGGTTTTGCGTACTAAACCTGGTTTTCTTCCGAAAGTTGTTTCTAACAAAAATATTAAGCAGGAGATAGTTGTGCCTTCTTTGTGTCCGAATCCAGTTTCAAAGAAGGAACGTTTGTTGCACAATTTGGATGTAGTTCGGGCTCTAAAATTCTATTTAGAGGCTACAAAGGATTTCAGACAAACATCTTCCTTGTTTGTTGTTTATTCTGGTAAAAGGAGAGGTCAAAAAGCAACTGCTACCTCTCTCTCTTTTTGGCTTAAAAGCATCATCAGATTGGCTTATGAGACTGCCGGACGGCAGCCTCCTGAAAGAATCACAGCTCATTCCACTAGGGCTGTGGCTTCCACATGGGCCTTCAAGAACGAGGCTTCTGTTGATCAGATATGTAAGGCAGCGACTTGGTCTTCACTGCACACTTTTACCAAATTTTACAAATTTGATACTTTTGCTTCTTCTGAGGCTATTTTTGGGAGAAAGGTTTTGCAAACTGTGGTGCCTTCCATCTAGGTGACCTGATTTGCTCCCTCCCATCATCCGTGTCCTAAAGCTTTGGTATTGGTTCCCACAAGTAAGGATGACGCCGTGGACCGGACACACCTATGTTGGAGAAAACAGAATTTATGTTTACCTGATAAATTACTTTCTCCAACGGTGTGTCCGGTCCACGGCCCGCCCTGGTTTTTTAATCAGGTCTGATGATTTAATTTCTCTAACTACAGTCACCACGGTATCATATGATTTCTCCTATGCAAATATTCCTCCTTTACGTCGGTCGAATGACTGGGGAAGGCGGAGCCTAGGAGGGATCATGTGACCAGCTTTGCTGGGCTCTTTGCCATTTCCTGTTGGGGAAGAGAATATCCCACAAGTAAGGATGACGCCGTGGACCGGACACAACGTTGGAGACAGTAATTTATCAGGTAAACATAAATTCTGTTTTTTTGTG